>NC_053023.1:578059182-578167519 GCF_003073215.2 Triticum urartu | reverse complement strand
GACCCAATCCTAAGCATAGCACTAGATCGTGTAGTTCATATGCTATAGCTTTTCTAATGTCAAGTATCATTTCCTTAGACCATGAGATTGTGCAACTCCCGGATACCGTAGGAATGCTTTGGGTGTATCAAACGTCACAACATAACTGGGTGACTATAAAGGTGCATTACAGGTATCTCTGAAAGTGTCTGTTGGGTTGGCACGAATCGAGACTGGGATTTGTCACTCCGTGTAAACGGAGAGGTATCTCTGGGCCCACTCGGTAGGACATCATCATATGCGCAATGTGACCAAGGAGTTGATCACGGGATGATGTGTTACGGAACGAGTAAAGAGACTTGCCGGTAACGAGATTGAACAAGGTATTGGATACCGACGATCGAATCTCGGGCAAGTAACATACCGATAGACAAAGGGAATTGTATACGGGATTGATTAAGTCCTTGACATCGTGGTTCATCCGATGAGATCATCGTGGAACATGTGGGAGGCATCATGGGTATCCAGATCCCGCTATTGGTTATTGACCGGAGAACGTCTCGGTCATGTCTGCATGTCTCCCGAACCCGTAGGGTCTACACACTTAAGGTTCGGTGACGCTAGGGTTGGAGAGATATTAGTATGCGGTAACCCGAAAGTTGTTCGGAGTCCCGGATGAGATCCCAGACGTCACGAGGAGTTCCGAAATGGTCCGGAGGTAAAGAATTATATATAGGAAGTGCTATTTCGGCCATCGGGACAAGTTTCGGGGTCATCGGTATTGTACCGGGACCACCGGAAGGGTCCCGGGGGTCCACCGGGTGGGGCCACCTGCCCCGGGGGGCCACATGGGCTGTAGGGGATGTGCCTTGGCCTAAATGGGCCAAGGGCACCAGCCCCAAAAGGCCCATGCGCCAAGAGATGGGAAAAAGGGGAGAGTCTTGAAAAGGGAAGGCACCTCCGAGGTGCCTTGGGGAGGATGGACTCCTCCCCACCCTTGGCCGCACCCTTCCTTGGAGGAAGGGGCAAGGGCTGCGCCTTCCCCTCTCCCTTGGCCCTATATATAGTGGGGAAAAGGAGGAGCAAACCAATCTAAGCCCTGGTGCCTCCCTCTCCCTCCCGTGACACATCTACCTCCTCCCGCAGCGCTTAGCGAAGCCCTGTTGGAATCCCACTACTTCCACCACGCCGTCGTGCTGCTGGATATCCATCAACCTCTCCCTCCTCCTTGCTGGATCAAGGCATGGGAGACGTCTCCCTTCCGTACGTGTGTTGAACGCGGAGGTGCTGTCCGTTCGGCACTAGGATCATCGGTGATTTGAATCACGACGAGTACGACTCCATCAACCCCGTTCACTTGAACGCTTCCGCTTAGCGATCTACAAGGGTATGTAGATGCACTCTCCTTCCCCTCGTTGCTAGTCTCTCCATAGATAGATCTTGGTGACACGTAGGAAAATTTTGAATTTATGCTACGTTCCCCAACAGTGGCATCATGAGCTAGGTCTATTGCGTAGATTCTATGCACGAGTAGAACACAAAGGCCCGGACCGACCTTACACGTATTCTTACATGAGACCGGTTCCACCGACAAACATGCACTAGTTGCATAAGGTGGCTAGCGGGTGTCTGTCTCTCCTACTTTAGTCGGATCGGATTCGATGAAAAGGGTCCTTATGAAGGGTAAATAGCAATTGGCATATCACGTTGTGGTTTTGCGTAGGTAAGAAACGTTCTTGCTAGAAACCCATAGCAGCCACATAAAACATGCAAACAACAATTAGAGGACGTCTAACTTGTTTTTGCAGGGTATGCTATGTGATGTGATATGTCCAAAAGGATGTGATGAATGATATATGTAATGTATGAGATTGATCATGTTCTTGTAATAGATGATCATGGAGCCCCAAGATGGAGATCAAAGGAGCTACATGATATTGGCCATATCATGTCACTATTTGATTGCATATGATGTTTATCATGTTTATACATCTTATTTGCTTAGTACGACGGTAGTAAATAAGATGATCCCTCATTAAAATTTCAAGAAGTGTTCTCCCCTAACTGTGCACCGTTGCTACAGTTCGTCGTTTCGAAGCATCACGTGTTAATCGGGTGTGATAGATTCTTTCGTTCACATACAACGGGTGTAAGAAGTTTTACACATGCAAAAACACTTAGGGTTAACTTGACGAGCCTAGCATGTGAAGACATGGCCTTGGAACACAGAGACCAAAAGGTCGAGCATGAGTCGTATAGAAGATACGATCAACATGAAGATGTTCACCGACGTTGACTAGTCCGTCTCACGTGATGATCGGACACGGCCTAGTTCACTCGGATCATGTAATCACTTAGATGACTAGAGGGATGTCTATCTAAGTGGGAGTTCATAAGATGAACTTAATTATCCTGAACATAGTCAAAAGGATTTTGCAAATTATGTCGTAGCTCACGCTATAGTTCTACTGTTTAGATATGATCCTAGAGAAAAAAAATTAGTTGAAAGTTGATAGTAGCAATTATGCGGACTAGGTCCGTAAACTGAGGATTGTCCTCATTGCTTCATAGAAGGCTTATGTCCTTAATGCACCGCTCAGTGTGCTGAACCTCGAACGTCGTCTGTGGATGTTGCGAACATCTGACATACACGTTTTGATAACTACGTGATAGTTCAGTTAAATGGTTTAGAATTGAGGCACCAAAGACGTTTTTTGAAACGTCACGAAACATATGAGATGTTTTAAGGGCTGAAATTGGGATTTCAGGCTCGTGCCCACGTCAAGAGGTATAAGACCTCCGACGATTTTCTTAGCCTGCAAACTAAGGAGAAAAGCTCAATTGTTGAGCTTGTGCTCAGATTGTCTGAGTACAACAATCACTTGAATCAAGTGGGAGTTAATCTTCCAGATAAGATAGTGATGTTTCTCCGAAGTCATTACCACCAAGCTGCTAGAGCTTCATGATGAACTATAATATATCGGGGACATGTATGATGATCCTTGAGATGTTCGTGATGTATGACACCACAAAAGTAGAAATCAAGAAGGAGCATCAATTGTTGATGGTTGGTGAAACCACTAGTTTCAAGAAGGGCAAGGGCACAAAGGGATACTTCATGAAACGGCAATTCAGCTGCTGCTCTAGTGAAGAAACCCAAGGTTGAACCCAAACCCGAGACTAAGTGCTTCTGTAATAAGGGGAACAGCCACTGGAGCATAATTACCCTAGATACTTGGTAGATAAGAAGGCTGGCAAGGTCGATAGAAGTATATTGGATATACATTGTGTTGATGTGTACTTTACTAGTACTCCTAGTAGCACCAGGGTATTAGATACCGGTTCGGTTGCTAAGTGTTAGTAACTCTAAATAAAAGCTACGGAATAAACGGAGACTAGCTAAAGGTGAGCTGACGATATGTGTTGGAAGTATTTCCGATGTTGATATGATAAAGCATCGCACGCTCCCTCTACCATTGAGATTGGTGTTAAACCTAAATAATTGTTATTTGGTGTTTGCTTTGAGCATAGACATGATTGGATTATGTCTACCGCAATACGGTTATTCATTTAAGGAGAATAATGGTTACTCTGTTTATTTGAGTAATACCTTCAATGGTCTTGCACCTATGATGAATGGTTTATTGAATCTCGATCGTAGTGACACACATGTTCATGCCAAAAGATATAAGATAGTACCACCTACTTGTGGCACTGCCACTTAAGTCATATCGGTATAAAACGCATGAAGAAGCTCCATGTTGATGGATCTTTGGACTCACTCGTTTTTGAAAGGTTTGAGACATGCGAACCATGTCTATTGGTGTATATGCATGAAGAAACTCCATGCAAATGGACCGTTTGGACTCACTTGATTTTGAATCACTTGAGACATGCAAATCATACCACATGGGCAAGATGACTGAAAGCCTCGTTTTCGGTAAAATGGAACTAGAAAGCAACCTGTTGGAAGTAATACATTTTGATGTGTGCAGTCCAATGAGTGCTGAGGCATGTAGTGGATATCGTTATGTTCTTACTTCACAAATGATTTGAGTAGATGTTGAGTATATTTACTTGATGAATCACAAGTCTGAATTATTGAAAGGTTCAAGTAATTTCAGGGTGAAGTTGAAAGATCGTCGTGACAAGAGGATAAAATATCTATGATATGATCATAGAGATGAATATCTGAATTACGAGTTTGGCACAGAATTAAGACATTGTGGAAATTGTTTCACAACTGATACAGCCTGGAACACCATAGTGTGATGGTGTGTCCGAACATCATAACTGCACCCTATTGGATATGATGCATACCATGATGTCTCTTATCGAATTACCACGATAGTTTATGGGTTAGGCATTAGAGACAACCACATTCACTTTAAATCGGGCACCACATAATTCCGATGAGATGACACCGTATGAACTATGGTTTAGAGAAATCTAAGCTGTCATTTCTTAAAAGTTTGGGGCTGCGACGCTTATGTGGAAAAGTTTCAGGCTGATAAGCTCGAACCCAAAGCGGATAAATGCATCTTCATAGGACACCCAAAACAGTTGGGTATACCTCCTGTCTCAGATCCGAAAGCAATAAAGGATTGTTTCTAGAATCGGGTCCTTTCTCGAGGAAAAGTTTCTCTCGAAAGAATTGAGTGGGAGGATGGTGGAGACTTGATGAGGTTATTGAACCGTTACTTCAACTAGTGTATAGCAGGGCACAAAGAGTTGTTCCTGTGGCACCTACACCAATTGAAGTGGAAGCTTATGATATTGATCATGAGACTTCAGATCAAGTCACTACCAAACATCGTAGGATGACAAGGATGCGTACTACTTCAGAGTGGTACGTAACCCTGTGTTGGAAGTCATGTTGCTAGACAACAATGAACCTACGAGCTATGGAGAAGCGATGGTGGGCCTGGATTCCGATAAATGGCTTGAGGCCATATAATCCGAGAGAGGATCCATGTATGAAAACAAAGTGTAGACTTTGGAAGAACTACTTGATGGTCGTAAGGCTGTTGAGTGTAGATGGATTTTAAAAGGAAGACGGACAATGATGGTAAATGTCACCATTAAGAAAGCTCGACTTGTCGTTAAGATGTTTCCCGACAAGTTCAAGGAGTTGACTACGGTGAGACTTTCTCGCTCGTAGAGATGCTAAGAGTCTGTTGGAATTATATTAGCGATTACTGCATTATTTATGAAATCTTGCAGATAGGATGTCAAAACATTGTTTCCTCGACGATTTTCTTGAGGAAAGGTTGTATGTGATACAACCGGAAGGTTTTGTCAATCCTGAAAGATGCTAATAAGTATGCAAAGCTCCAGCAATCCTTCTGAGGACTGGAGTAAGCATCTCGGAGTTGGAATGTATGCTTTGATGAGATGATCAAAGATTTTGGGTGTATACAAAGTTTATGAGAAACTGGTATTTCCAAAGAAGTGAGTGGGAGCACTATAGAATTTCTGATGAATATATGTTATTGATCGGAAATGACGTAGAATTTCTGGGAAGCATATAGGGTTATTTGGAAAGTGTTTTTCAATGGAAAGCCTGGATTAAGCTACTTGAGCATTGAGCATCAAGATCTATAAGGATAGATCAAAACACTTAATAGTACTTTCAAATGAGCACATGCCTTGACGTGATCTTGAAGGTGTTCAAGATGGATCAGTCAAAGAAGGAGTTCTTACCTGAGTTGTAAGGTATGAAGTTAAGACTTAAAGCTCGACCGCGGCAGAATAGAGAGAAAGGACGAAGGTCGTCCCCTATTCTTAAGACGTAGGCTCTACAGTATGCTATGCTGTGTACCGCACCTGAAGTGTGCCTTGCCATGAGTCAGTCAAGGGGTACAAGAGTGATCCATGAATGGATCACAGGACAACGGTCAAATTATCCTTAGTAACTAGTGGACTAAGGAATTTTCTCGATTATGGAGGTGGTAAAAGAGTTCGTCGTAAAGAGTTACGTCGATGCAAGCTTAACACCTATCCGGATAGCTCTGAGTAGAGATACCGGATACGTATAATGGAGCAACAATTTAGAATAGCTCAAAGTAGAACAGTTATTTGGATTAGCTCCAAATAGAGCGTGATAGCTGCATCTAGGAGATGACATAGAGATTTGTAAAGCACACACAGATCTGAAAGGTTCAGACCCGTTGACTAAAACCTCTCTCACAAGCAACATGATCAAACCTAAAACTCATTGAGTATTAATCACATAGTGATGTGAACTAGACTACTGACTCTAGTAAACTCTTGGGTGTTAGTCACATGGCGATGTGACCTGTGAATGTTAATCACATGGCGATGTGAACTAGATTATTGACTCTAGTGCAAGTGGGAGACTGTTGGAAATATGCCCTAGAGGCAATAATAAATTGGTTATTATTATATTTCCTTGTTCATGATAATCGTTTATTATCCATGCTATAATTGTATTGATAGGAAACTCAGATACATGTGTGGATACATAGACAACACCATGTCCCTAGTAAGCCTCTAGTTGACTAGCTCGTTGATCAATAGATGGTTACGGTTTCCTGACCCATGGACATTGGATGTCGTTGATAACGGGATCACATCATTAGGAGAATGATGTGATGGACAAGACCCAATCCTAAGCATAGCACTAGATCGTGTAGTTCATATGCTATAGCTTTTCTAATGTCAAGTATCATTTCCTTAGACCATGAGATTGTGCAACTCCCGGATACCGTAGGAATGCTTTGGGTGTATCAAACGTCACAACGTAACTGGGTGACTATAAAGGTGCATTACAGGTATCTCCGAAAGTGTCTGTTGGGTTGGCACGAATCGAGACTGGGATTTGTCACTCCGTGTAAACGGAGAGGTATCTCTGGGCCCACTCGGTAGGACATCATCATATGCGCAATGTGACCAAGGAGTTGATCATGGGATGATGTGTTACGGAACGAGTAAAGAGACTTGCCGGTAACGAGATTGAACAAGGTATTGGATACCGACGATCGAATCTCGGGCAAGTAACATACCGATAGACAAAGGGAATTGTATACGGGATTGATTAAGTCCTTGACATCGTGGTTCATCCGATGAGATCATCGTGGAACATGTGGGAGCCATCATGGGTATCCAGATCCCGCTATTGGTTATTGACCGGAGAACATCTCGGTCATGTCTACATGTCTCCCGAACCCGTAGGGTCTACACACTTAAGGTTCGGTGACGCTAGGGTTGTAGAGATATTAGTATGCGGTAACCCGAAAGTTGTTCGGAGTCCCGGATGAGATCCCGGACGTCACGAGGAGTTCCGGAATGGTCCGGAGGTAAAGAATTATATATAGGAAGTGCTATTTCGGCCATCGGGACAAGTTTCGGGGTCATCGGTATTGTACCGGGACCACCGGAAGGGTCCCGGGGGTCCACCGGGTGGGGCCACCTGCCCCGGGGGGCCACATGGGCTGTAGGGGATGTGCCTTGGCCTACATGGGCCAAGGGCACCAGCCCCAAAAGGCCCATGCGCCAAGAGATGGGAAAAAGGGGAGAGTCCTAAAAAGGGAAGGCACCTCCGAGGTGCCTTGGGGAGGATGGACTCCTCCCCAGCCTTGGCCGCACCCTTCCTTGGAGGAAGGGGCAAGGGCTGCGCCTTCCCCTCTCCCTTGGCCCTATATATAGTGGGGAAAAGGAGGAGCAAATCAATCTAAGGCCTGGCGCCTCCCTCTCTCTCCCGTGACACATCTACCTCCTCCCGCAGCGCTTAGCGAAGCCCTGTTGGAATCCCGCTACTTCCACCACGCCGTCGTGCTGCTGGATCTCCATCAACCTCTCCCTCCTCCTTGCTGGATCAAGGCATGGGAGACGTCTCCCTTCCGTACGTGTGTTGAACACGGAGGTACTGTCCGTTCGGCACTAGGATCATCGGTGATTTGAATCACGACGAGTACGACTCCATCAACCCCGTTCACTTGAACGCTTCCGCTTAGCGATCTACAAGGGTATGTAGATGCACTCTCCTTCCCCTTGTTGCTAGTCTCTCCATAGA
The DNA here is from genome assembly GCF_003073215.2 of Triticum urartu. Taxonomy (NCBI): domain Eukaryota; kingdom Viridiplantae; phylum Streptophyta; class Magnoliopsida; order Poales; family Poaceae; genus Triticum; species Triticum urartu. Next base: position 578,159,505 of record NC_053023.1, on the reverse strand, counting down.
TAGATCTTGGTGACACGTAGGAAAATTTTGAATTTATGCTACGTTCCCCAACAGTTAGCAATTACAGCATTTTATGATTATGAAATTTGGCAGATGGATGTCAAAACTGCATTCCTGAATGGATTTCTGGAAGAAGAGTTGTATATGATGCAACCAGAAGGTTTTGTCGATCCAAAGGGAGCTAACAAAGTGTGCAGCTCAGCGATCCATTTATGGACTGGTGCAAGCCTCTCGGAGTTGGAATAAACGCTTTGATAGTGTGATCAACGCATTTGGTTTTATACAGACTTTCGGAGAAGCCTGTATTTACAAGAAAGTGAGTGGGAGCTCTGTAGCATTTCTGATATTATATGTGGATGACATATTACTGATTGGAAATGATATAGAATTTCTGGATAGCATAAAGGGATACTTGAATAAGAGTTTTTCAATGAAAGACCTTCGGTGAAGCTGCTTACATATTGGGTCAAGATCTATAGAGATAGATCAAGATGCTTAATTGGACTTTCACAAAGCACATACCTTGACAAGTTTTGAAGAAGTTCAAAATGGATCAAGCAAAGAAAGGGTTCTTGCCTGTGTTACAAGGTGTGAAGTTGAGTAAGACTCAATGCCCGACCACTGCAGAAGATAGAGAGAAAATGAAAGATGTTCCCTATGCTTCAGCCATAGGCTCTATCATGTATGCAATGCTGTGTACCAGACCTGATGTGTGCCTTGCTATAAGTCTAGCAGGGAGGTACCAAAGTGATCCAGGAGTGGATCACTGGACAGCGGTCAAGAACATCCTGAAATACCTGAAAAGGACTAAGGATATGTTTCTCATATATGGAGGTGACAAAGAGCTCATCGTAAAAGGTTACGTTGATGCAAGCTTTGACACTGATCCGGACGATTCTAAATCGCAAACCGGATACGTGTTTACATTAAACGGTGGAGCTGTCAGTTGGTGCAGTTCTAAACAAAGCGTGTAGCGGGATCTACATGTGAAGCGGAGTACATAGCTGCTTCGGAAGCAGCAAATGAAGGAGTCTGGATGAAGGAGTTCATATCCGATCTAGGTGTCATACCTAGTGCATCGGGTCCAATGAAAATCTTTTGTGACAATACTGGTGCAATTGCCTTGGCAAAGGAATCCAGATTTCACAAGAGAACCAAGCACATCAAGAGACGCTTCAATTCCATCCGGGATCTAGTCCAGGTGGGAGACATAGAGATTTGCAAGATACATACGGATCTGAATGTTGCAGACCCGTTGACTAAGCCTCTTCCACAGCAAAACATGATCAGCACCAAGGCTCCATGGGTGTTAGAATCATTATGTGTAATCTAGATTATTGACTCTAGTGCAAGTGGGAGACCTGAAGGAAATATGCCCTAGAGGCAATAATAAAGTTATTATTTATTTCCTTATATCATGATAAAAGTTTATTATTCATGCTAGAATTGTATTATCCGGAAACATAATACTTGTGTGAATACATAGAAAAACTAAACGTCACTAGTGTGCCTCTACTTGACTAGCTCGTTAATCGAAGATGGTTATGTTTCCTAACCATAGACATGTGTTGTCATTTGATTAACGGGATCACATCATTAGGAGAATGATGTGATTGACATGACCCATTCCATTAGCTTAGCACCCGATCGTTTAGTATGTTGCTATTGCTTCCTTCATGACTTATACATGTTCCTATGACTATGAGATTATGCAACTCCCGTTTGCCGGAGGAACACTTTGTGTTCTACCAAACGTCACAACGTAACTGGGTGATTATAAAGGAGCTCTACAGGTGTCTCCAAAGGTACATGTTGGGTTGGCGTATTTCGAGATTAGGATTTGTCACTCCTATTGTCGGAGAGGTATCTCTGGGCCCTCTCGGTAATGCACATCACATAAGCATTGCAACTAATGAGTTAGTTGCGAGATGGTGTATTACGAAATGAGTAAATAGACTTGCCCGTAACGATATTGAACTAGGTATTGAGATACCGACGATCGAGTCTCGGGCAAGTAACATACCGATGACAAAGGGAACAAAGTATGTTGTTATGCGGTCTGACCGATAAAGATCTTCGAAGAATATGTGGGAGCCAATATGAGCATCCAGGTTCCTCTATTGGTTATTGACCGGAGACATGTCTCGGTCATGTCTACATTGTTCTCGAACCCGTAGGGTCCGCACGCTTAACGTTACGATGACAGTTTCATTATGAGTTTATATATTTTGATGTACCAAAGTTTGTTCGGAGTCCCGGATGTGATCACGGACATGACGAGAAGTCTCGAAATAGTCGAGTCATAAAGATTGATATATTGGACAGCTATATTCGGACACCGGAAGTGTTCCGGGTGATTTCGGAGAAAACTGGAGTGCCAGAGGGTTACCGGAACCCCCCCCCCCCGGGAGAAGTAATGGGCCTTATGGGCCCTAGTGGAGAGAGAGAGAGGGGCGGCCAGGGTGGGCTGCGTGCCCCCTCCCCCTCTGGTCCGAATTGGACTAGGAGAGGGGGGGCGGCGCCCCCCTTTCCTTCTCCCTCTCCCCCTTCCTTTCCCCCTCCTAGTAGGAGTAGGAAAGAAGGGAGTTCTACTCCTACTAGGAGGAGGACTCCTCCTCCTTGGCGCACCCAAGGGACGGCCAGCCTCCCCCCTTGCTCCTTTATATACGGGGGCAGGGGGCACCTCTAGACACACAAGTTGATCCTCGTGATCGTTTTCTTAGCCGTGTGCGGTGCCCCCTTCCACCATACTCCTCGATAATATTGTAGCGGTGCTTAGGCGAAGCCCTGCGACGGTAGAACATCAAGATCGTCACCACGCCGTCGTGCTGACGGAACTCTTCCCCGACACTTTGCTGGATCGGAGTCCGGGGATCGTCATCGAGCTGAATGTGTGCTAAAACTCGGAGGTGTCGTAGTTTCGATGCTTGATCGGTTGGGACATGAAGACGTACGACTACATCAACCGCGTTGTCATAACGCTTCCGCTGTCGGTCTACGAGGGTACGTAGACAACACTCTCCCCTCTCGTTGCTATGCATCACCATGATCTTGTGTGTGCGTAGAATTTTTTTTAATTACTACGTTCCCCAACAGCATCTACTAACGTTCATTAAGGTAAAACCCAATCATAGCATTAAGATATATTGGTCCCCCTTCAATCCCGTATGCATCAATTTCTATGCTAGGTTGAAGCTTCTGACACTCTTGCCCTCCAATACATAGTCCTATCAACATACAACTAACCCTATGGTGTGGTCCACGTGCACGCTCATATGATGGGCACCAAAGGACAGCAACATAACCACAAGCAAATTAAACCAATCATAGCAATTCACCAATTACCGATGGGACAACGAAAATCTACTCAGACATCATAGGATGGCAACACATCATTGGATAATAGTATGAAGCATAAATAACCATGTTCAAGTAGAGGGTACAGCGGGTTGCGAGAGAGTGGACCATTGTAGATAGATGGGGGAAGGTGATGAAGATGTTGGTGAATATGACGGAGGTGTTGGTGTAGATTGCAGTGATGATGATGGCCCCGGCGGTGTTCCGGCGCCACCGGGAGAGAGGGGGAGAGGGCCCCCCGTCTTGTTCTTCTCCCTTGACCTTCTCCCCAGATGGGAGAAGGGTTTCCCCTCTGGTCCATGGCCTCCATGGTAGCGGAGGGGCGAGAGCCCCTCCTAGATTAGATCTGTCTCTCTGTCTCTCTCTGTTTCTGCATTTCAGATTCTGCCCTTTCACCGTTTCTTATATTCCCGGAGATCCATAATTCCGATTGGGCTAAAATTTTAACACAATTTCTATCCGGATATTGGCTTTCTTGCGGTGGAAGAAGGGCACCAACCGCCTTATGGGGTGGCCACGAGGGCTCAAGGCGCGCCTGACCCCCTAGGACGCGCCCCCTACCTTGTGGCCCCCTCGGGCATCGTCTCGCGTTGATTCTTATTCCAAAAAATCACATATATTCCAAAAAAAATCTCTGTCAGTTTTTATTCCGTTTGGACTCCGTTTGATATGGATTTTCTGTGAAACAAAAAACATGCAACAAACAGGAACTGGCACTGGGCACTGGATCAATATGTTAGTCCCAAAAATAGTATAAAATGTTGCCAAAATTATGTAAAAGTTGTAGAATATTGGCATGGAACAATCAAAATTTATAGATACGATGGAGACGTATCAATTAGCTAGCAGTTTCTCTACCATACCCGAAGGAATTTCATAATAAATATTTTTAGTAAGTCCAGTAGGTTGAGGAGCACCTCTTTGTTCTTCCGGTCGAGGTGAAGATACCCCGAACAAGCCCCTCAAAGGATTATTTTCCATAGTGTCAAGTGACAGTAAATTTCAGCACACTATATAAATGTTTCCTTACCAAAGGCGCTTCACTCCCTGGCAACAGCGCCAGAAAAGAGTCTTGATGACTCACAAGTATAGGGGATCTACCGTAGTCCTTTCGATAAGTAAGAGTTTCGAACCCAACGAGGAGCAGAAGGAAATGACAAGTGGTTTTTAGCAAGGTATTCTCTGCAAGCACAGAAATTATCGATGACTAATAGTTTTGTGATAAGATAAATCGTAACAGATAACAAGTAATAAAAGTAAACAAGGTGCAACATGGTGGCCCAATCCTTTTTGTACAAAAGGACAGGCATGGACGAACTCTTATATAAAGCAAAGCGCTCCCGAGGACACATGGGAATTGTTGTCAAGCTAGTTTTCATCATGCTCATATGATTCGCGTTCGTTACTTTGATAATTTGATATGTGGGTGGATCGGTGCTTGGGTGCTGCCCTTCCTTGGACAAGCCTCCCACTTATGATTAACCCCTCTCGCAAGCATCCGCAACTACGAAAGAAGAATTAAGGTAAACCTAACCATAGCATGAAACATATGGATCCAAATCAGCCCCTTACGAAGCAACACATAAAGTAGGGTTTAAGCTTATGTCACTCTAGCAACCATCATCTACTTATTACTTCCCAATGCCTTCCCCTAGGCCCAAATAATGGTGAAGTGTCATGTAGTCAACGTTCACATAACACCACTAGAGGAGAGACAACATACATCTCATCAAAATATCGAACGAATACCAAATTTACATGATTACGTATACGAGACTTCTCTCATGTCCTCAGGAACAAACGTAACTACTCACAAAGCATATTTGTGATCAAGATCAGAGGAGTATTAATTATCATTAAGGATCTGAAAAATATAGTCTTCCACGAGATAAACCAACTAGCATCAACTACAAGGAGTAATCAACACTACTAGCAACCCACTGTCGGTGTCAAAACCGGCAGATCTCGGGTAGGGGGTCCCGAACTGTGCATCTAAGGATCGAAGGTAACAGGAGACAGGCACACGGTGTTTACCCAGGTTTGGGCCCTCTTGATGTAGGTAATACCCTACGTCCTGCTTGATTGAATTTGATGAGTATAGGGGTTACAAGAGTTTATCTACCACGAGATCGTATTGGCTAAACCCTAGATGTCTAGCCTGTATGATTATGATTGCCTCTAAGAACTAAACCCTCCGGTTTATATAGACATCCGAGGGGGCTAGGGTTGTACAAAGTTGGTTTATAGAGAAAGGAATCCTCATATCCACACGCCAAGCATGCCTCCTACACCAAGGAGAGTCCCATCCGAACACAGGGGAAAGTCTTCCGTCTTGTATCTTCACGGCTCATCAGTCCGGCCCACGTCACATAGCACGTACGCCTGAGGACCCCGTAATCCAGGACTCCCTCAGTAGCCCCTGAACCAGTCTTCAATGTCGACATGTCCGGTGCACAAATTGTCTTCGGCATTGCAAGGCGGGTTCCTCCTCCGCAGACTTCAAAGCATCTGAACCAAAGCAATGTATTCGGATTTACATCTTCGGTCTTGGTGAGCTCATCGAATAGCTCGACTTTTACATTAAATGTTATATCCTTCGGTTTCTATGCCATCGCTGCTCCGGCTTCCACGTGTCACATGAATGCGAAAGGTCCAAGCATTTTTACACATAACACCCGGGCCATGTAGGGAAGGCGTCTATTTAAGGAGATTGAATCTCATATGCCATTCCTCATCAGGCGGAAAATCCTTAGAGCTTGCCACAAGAAACCATGCAAGCATGGCCAGTGCTCCCAGTTCTTCTTCTCGCCCCCATGGTCCACAAAAAGACTATTGGGAGAGTTGTTCTATTTCCCATGCCCAGCTGACCAAGCTCCAGATGCAAGGATACCTCCCCCTGCAGATCTAGTCCATGTTCAGGCGGGATTAACCTCTTTTACTGGTGAAGCCTTGGCAGAGAATTTCCCTAATCCTTCAGAAGGGGAGCGAGTGTGCTTCGTCTCCTTTTTATTAAGAGGTGTTGGATTTCCAATCCACCCTTTCCTCCGAGGTATCCTGGAGTACTATGGCCTCCAACTGCACAACCTCACGCCAGGCTCTATTATTCACATCGCGGGCTTAGTCGCTCTCTGCGAGCGCTTCCTAGGCTGCGAGGCCCATTTTGAATTATGGAGGAAGCTTTTCTACCTCGTCCCTCGCTCCCAAAAGGGATCCATATTCAAGGTGGCCGGTGCCGAAGTGTGGCGCATAGCCGGGACCGGATACCCATCCGGTACTCCAAAGAAGGCATTCGAAGAGTGGCCCTCGGAGTGGTTTTATATTAAAGATGTCATGCTCTCCGACACAATCCGACGAGGCCTACCCGCGTTTTCCAATGCTCCGTTAAAGAGGCACCATAGATGGCGCCCCCGAAGCCTCGAGGAGGAAGACAATGCGAAGGTTCAGAAGCTAATGGACAAGATAAAAATAATCGCCCAATCCGGACTGTCCATTATTGAGGTAATGTCAATTTCAATAACGTGGGGCGTTTAGCCGCTCCAATCCAGAGGACTCCCCATGTGGCATTATAACAAAGATGACGACGCGTCTCGATGCAGACGTAAGGGTCCGGACAACTTCGCCGCCTTGGCCGCCATGTTGGCTGACCTTTTTAAGGGGGAGAAAGAGGAATTCACTCGCCTTAAGGGCCGAGATGGCTTTTCCATATACAACCCTCCCAGCTGGGTAAGCCTTTGCTCAGTAACTTTACTTAATACTCCTCCTGAGTCTCACCCAGCTGAACTTAACCCCACCATTTCTTAACAGGAATGGAGGAAAGTTGTCGCGGAGACCTATAGCCCAGCACCGCAGCCGGAGGACCATAATCGGGACCTGGATCTCGGATTCGAAGAGGATTCAGATATATCCGTAGAGCTTAAGGAGGATTTTTTATCAAACGAGTTATGATGGCACGGAAGTGGCCATTACAGCCGACTACCCCGGCCTTCTCCCTTCCTCTCACGTAAGTACCCTGGAGATGTCTCCTCAAAAAAGAGTTTTATTGTTGCGCTTCACCCACTACAGTGTCTCGTATTTTAAAGGGGCGGCACTCCACTCGCCACTCCGCACCAGAGGCATCCCTTAAAAGGGGGGAGCCCGTGCAAGGTGGAAAGATTAGTCCTTTTTCCTTCTCGCGAACCACGGGAGCGCCCAGCGCCCAGAAGAGCAAAGCTCATTTTCAAAACAGGGTCAAGCGGCGCATTAAAAAGGGCTGGCCCGTTAAAAGGACGCTTACTTTGCGAACGACTCGCGACCGTGCTCCCAATCTGGATCTGGATATGAGATTGAATAAAGTTATGATATCGGATCGGAGTACCAATGCATCCGTACTGACTGGCAATAGTTGAGCCGCATAAAGCAAGCAGTTCGGGATTTGCGAATGAATGCTGGGCTGGGCCACCTCAAATGGCGTGAGCCGCACGCGGGGAGACCCGCACGTACGGTTTTCAGGGGGATCCGGCCGGCCGGCGCCCACCCGACTGCCGGTTTGCAACTCCGAAGCTGAAAAGGAAAAGTAACGTTAGCCGGTTTGCAGTTCGTTACCTGACTGCTCCGCGTTCACGCGAAAAGATAGGTCCTCGAAGAGAAAAGTGGATGGCGACACTACCCAGTGATACGTCTCCAACGTATCTATATTTTTTGATTGCTCCATGCTATATTATCTACTATTTTGGGCAATATTGGGCTTTATTTTCCACTTTTATATTATTTTTGGGACTAACCTATTAACCGGAGGCCTAGCCCAGATTTGCTGTTTTATGCCTAGTTCAGTGTTTCGACGAAAAAGAATATCAAACGGAGTCAAAACGGAACGAAATCAACTGGAGAAGTTATTTTTGGAAGGAAACCTACCGGATAGACTTGGACCCTACGTCAGAAGATGAAGGAGGTGCTCACGAGGGTAGGGGGGCGCCCCTCTGCCTCATGGCCCCCCCTTCGGTCCACCGACGTACTCCTTTCACCCATATATACCCACGTATCATAAAACTTCTGGAACCGAGATTAGATCGGGAGTTCCGACGCCAGAAGCCTCCTTAGCCACCGAAAACCAATCTAGACCCGTTCCGGCACCCTGCCGGAGGGGGCAATCCTTCTCCGGTGGCCATCTTCATCATCCCGGTGCTCTCCATGACGAGGAGGGAGTAGTTCTCCCTCGGGGCTGAGGGTATGTACCAGTAGCTATGTGTTTGATCTCTCTCTCTCTCTCTCTCTCGTGTTTAGGCAGATTGCTGTTATGTTTGCATTGTTTGCATATGTTTGCTTCTTTAATGATTCTATTTGAGGATAGGACTATTAAATATGTAGAGTCATTTAGTATGCAATGTTGAATAATAATTCTAGTGATTTGCTACAGTATAGTATGATAAGGTTTTGGCAATGGTTTATACTAACTTATCTCACGAGTCCTTGTTGAGTTTTATGTGGATGATGTTGGGGAACGTAGTAATTTCAAAAAAAATCCTACGCACACGCAAGATCATGGTGATGCATAGCAACGAGAGGGGAGAGTGTGATCTACGTACCCTTGTAGATCGACAATGGAAGCGTTTGGTTGATGTAGTCGTACGTCTCCACGACCCGACCGATCAAGCACCGAAACTACGGCACCTCCGAGTTCTAGCACACGTTCAGCTCGATGACGATCCCCGGACTCCGATCCAACAAAGTGTCGGGGATGAGTTCCGTCAGCACGACGGCGTGGTGATGATCTTGATGCACTACCGTTGCAGGGCTTCGCCTAAGCACCGCCACAATATTATCGAGGACTATGGTGGAATGGGGCACCGCACACGGCTAAGAATATGATCACGTGGATCAACTTGTGTGTCAAGGGGTGTCTTCTGCCTCCGTATATAAAGGATCAAGGGGAGGAGGCCGGCCGGCCCTCTATGGCGCGCCAAGGAGGAGTCCTCCTCCTAGTTGGAGTAGGACTCCTACTAGGAGGGGGAAAGAAGTGGGGAGGGAGAGGGAAAGGGGGGCGCCGCCCCCCCTCTCCTAGTCCAATTCGGACCAGGGAGGAGGAGGCGTGCGGCCCACCTTTGGCTGCCCCTCTCTCTCTCCACTAAGGCCCATATGGCCCATTACTTCTCCCAGGGGGGTTCCGGTAACCCTCCGGCTCTCCGGTTTTCTCTGAAATCACCCGGAACACTTCCGGTGTCCGAATATAGCCGTCCAATATATCAATCTTTATGTCTCGACCATTTCAAGACTCCTCATCATGTCCGTGATCACATCCGGGACTCCGAACTAACTTCGGTACATCAAAACTCATAAACTCATAATATAACTGTCATCGAAACCTTAAGCGTGCGGACCCTACGGGTTCGAGAATAATGTAGACATGACCGAGACACGTCTCCGGTCAATAACCAATAGCGGAACCTGGATGCTCATATTGGCTCCTACATATTCTACGAAGATCTTTATCGGTCAGACCGCATAACAACATACGTTGTTCCCTTTGTCATCGGTATGTTACTTGCCCGAGATTCGATCGTCGGTATCCCATACCTAGTTCAATCTCGTTATCGGCAAGTCTCTTTACTCGTTCTGTAATACATCATCTCACAACTAACTCATTAGTTACAATGCTTGCAAGGCTTATGTGATGTGTATTACCGAGAGGGCCCAGAGATACCTCTCCGACAATCGGAGTGACAAATCCTAATCTCGAAATACGCCAACCCAACATGTACCTTTGGAGACACCTGTAGAGCACCTTTATAATCACCCATTTACGTTGTGATGTTTGGTAGCACACAAAGTGTTCCTCCGGCAAATGGGAGTTGCATAATCTCATAGTCATAGGAACATGTATAAGTCATGAAGAAAGCAATAGCAACATACTAAACGATCGGGTGCTAAGCTAATGGAATGGGTCATGTCAATCAGATCATTCATCTAATGATGTGATCCCGTTAATCAAATAGCAACTCTTTGTTTATGGCTAGGAAACATAACCATCTTTGATTAACGAGCTAGTCAAGTAGAGGCATACTAGTGACACTCTGTTTGTCTATGTATTAACACATGTATTACGTTTCCGGTTAATACAATTCTAGCATGAATAATAAACATTTATCATGATATAAGGAAATAAATAATAACTTCATTTTTGCCTCTAGGGCATATTTCCTTCAGTCTCCCACTTGCACTAGAGTCAATAATCTAGATTACACAGTAATGATTCTAACACCCATGGAGCCTTGGTGCTGATCATGTTTTGCTTGTGGAAGAGGCTTAGTCAACGGCTCTGCAACATTTAGATCCATATGTATCTTGCAAATCTCTATGTCTCCCACCTGGACTAGATCCCGGATGAAATTGAAGCGTCTTTTGATGTGCTTGGTTCTCTTGTGAAATCTGGATTCCTTTGCCAAGGCAATTGCACCAGTATTGTCACAAAAGATTTTCATTGGACCCGATGCACTAGGTATGACACCTAGATCGGATATGAACTCCTTCATCCAGACTCCTTCATTTGCTGCTTCCGAAGCAGCTATGTACTCCGCTTCACTTGTAGATCCCGCTACAACGCTTTGTTTAGAACTGCACCAACTGACAGATCCACCGTTTAATGTAAACACGTATCCGGTTTGCGATTTAGAATCGTCTGGATCAGTGTCAAAGCTTGCATCAACGTAACCTTTTACGATGAGCTCATTGTCACCTCCATATATGAGAAACATATCCTTAGTCCTTTTCAGGTATTTCAGGATGTTCTTGACCGCTGTCCAGTGATCCACTCCTGGATCACTTTGGTACCTCCCTGCTAGACTTATAGCAAGGCACATATCAGGTCTGGTACACAGCATTGCATACATGATAGAGCCTATGGCTGAAGCATAGGGAACATCTTTCATTTTCTCTCTATCTTCTGCAGTGGTCGGGCATTGAGTTTTACTCAACTTCACACCTTGTAACACAGGCAAGAACCCTTTCTTTGCTTGATCCATTTTGAACTTCTTCAAAACTTTGTCAAGGTACGTGCTTTGTGAAAGTTCAATTAAGCTTCTTGATCTATCTCTATAGATCTTGATGCCCAATATGTAAGCAGCTTCACCGAGGTCTTTCATTGAAAAACTCTTATTCAAGTATCCCTTTATGCTATCCAGAAATTCTATATCATTTCCAATTAGTAATATGTCATCCACATATAATATCAGAAATGCTACAGAGCTCCCACTCACTTTCTTGTAAATACAGGCTTCTCCAAAAGTCTGTATAAAACCAAATGCTTTGATCACACTATCAAAGCGTTTATTCCAACTCCGAGAGGCTTGCACCAGTCCATAAATGGATCGCTGGAGCTTGCACACTTTGTTAGCTCCCTTTGGATCGACAAAACCTTCTGGTTGCATCATATACAACTCTTCTTCCAGAAATCCATTCAGGAATGCAGTTTTTACATCCATCTGCCAAATTTCATAATCATAAAATGCTGTAATTGCTAACTGTTGGGGAACGTAGCATAAATTCAAAATTTTCCTACGTGTCACCAAGATCTATCTATGGAGAGACTAGCAACAAGGGGAAGGAGAGTGCATCTACATACCCTTGTAGATCGCTAAGCGGAAGCGTTCAAGTGAACGGGGTTGATGGAGTCGTACTCGTCGTGATTCAAATCACCGATGATCCTAGTGCCGAACGGACAGTACCTCCGTGTTCAACACACGTACGGAAGGGAGACGTCTCCCATGCCTTGATCCAGCAAGGAGGAGGGAGAGGTTGATGGAGATCCAGCAGCACGACGGCGTGGTGGAAGTAGCGGGATTCCAACAGGGCTTCGCTAAGCGCTGCGGGAGGAGGTAGATGTGTCACGGGAGAGAGAGGGAGGCGCCAGGCCTTAGATTGATTTGCTCCTCCTTTTCCCCACTATATATAGGGCCAAGGGAGAGGGGAAGGCGCAGCCCTTGCCCCTTCCTCCAAGGAAGGGTGCGGCCAAGGCTGGGGAGGAGTCCATCCTCCCCAAGGCACCTCGGAGGTGCCTTCCCTTTTTAGGACTCTCCCCTTTTTCCCATCTCTTGGCGCATGGGCCTTTTGGGGCTGGTGCCCTTGGCCCATGTAGGCCAAGGCACATCCCCTACAGCCCATGTGGCCCCCCGGGGCAGGTGGCCCCACCCGGTGGACCCCCGGGACCCTTCCGGTGGTCCCGGTACAATACCGATGACCCCGAAACTTGTCCCGATGGCCGAAATAGCACTTCCTATATATAATTCTTTACCTCCGGACCATTCCGGAACTCCTCGTGACGTCCGGGATCTCATCCGGGACTCCGAACAACTTTCGGGTTACCGCATACTAATATCTCTACAACCCTAGCGTCACCGAACCTTAAGTGTGTAGACCCTACGGGTTCGGGAGACATGTAGACATGACCGAGATGTTCTCCGGTCAATAACCAATAGCGGGATCTGGATACCCATGATGGCTCCCACATGTTCCACGATGATCTCATCGGATGAACCACGATGTCAAGGACTTAATCAATCCCGTATACAATTCCCTTTGTCTATCGGTATGTTACTTGCCCGAGATTCGATCGTCGGTATCCAATACCTTGTTCAATCTCGTTACCGGCAAGTCTCTTTACTCGTTCCGTAACACATCATCCCATGATCAACTCCTTGGTCACATTGCGCATATGATGATGTCCTACCGAGTGGGCCCAGAGATACCTCTCCGTTTACACGGAGTGACAAATCCCAGTCTCGATTCGTGCCAACCCAACAGACACTTTCGGAGATACCTGTAATGCACCTTTATAGTCACCCAGTTACGTTGTGACGTTTGATACACCCAAAGCATTCCTACGGTATCCGGGAGTTGCACAATCTCATGGTCTAAGGAAATGATACTTGACATTAGAAAAGCTATAGCTATGAACTACACGATCTAGTGCTATGCTTAGGATTGGGTCTTGTCCATCACATCATTCTCCTAATGATGTGATCCCGTTATCAACGACATCCAATGTCCATGGTCAGGAAACCGTAACCATCTATTGATCAACGAGCTAGTCAACTAGAGGCTTACTAGGGACATGGTGTTGTCTATGTATCCACACATGTATCTGAGTTTCCTATCAATACAATTATAGCATGGATAATAAACGATTATCATGAACAAGGAAATATAATAATAACCAATTTATTATTGCCTCTAGGGCATATTTCCAACAGTCTCCCACTTGCACTAGAGTCAATAATCTAGTTCACATCGCCATGTGATTAACATTCACAGGTCACATCGCCATGTGACTAACACCCAAGAGTTTACTAGAGTCAGTAGTCTAGTTCACATCACTATGTGATTAATACTCAATGAGTTTTAGGTTTGATCATGTTGCTTGTGAGAGAGGTTTTAGTCAACGGGTCTGAACCTTTCAGATCTGTGTGTGCTTTACAAATCTCTATGTCATCTCCTAGATGCAGCTATCACGCTCTATTTGGAGCTAATCCAAATAACTGTTCTACTTTGAGCTATTCTAAATTGTTGCTCCATTATACGTATCCGGTATCTCTACTCAGAGCTATCCGGATAGGTGTTAAGCTTGCATCGACGTAACTCTTTACGACGAACTCTTTTACCACCTCCATAATCGAGAAAATTCCTTAGTCCACTAGTTACTAAGGATAATTTGACCGTTGTCCTGTGATCCATTCATGGATCACTCTTGTACCCCTTGACTGACTCATGGCAAGGCACACTTCAGGTGCGGTACACAGCATAGCATACTGTAGAGCCTACGTCTTAAGAATAGGGGACGACCTTCGTCCTTTCTCTCTATTCTGCCGCGGTCGAGCTTTAAGTCTTAACTTCATACCTTACAACTCAGGTAAGAACTCCTTCTTTGACTGATCCATCTTGAACACCTTCAAGATCACGTCAAGGCATGTGCTCATTTGAAAGTACTATTAAGTGTTTTGATCTATCCTTATAGATCTTGATGCTCAATGCTCAAGTAGCTTAATCCAGGCTTTCCATTGAAAAACACTTTCCAAATAACCCTATATGCTTCCCAGAAATTCTACGTCATTTCCGATCAATAACATATATTCATCAGAAATTCTATAGTGCTCCCACTCACTTCTTTGGAAATACCAGTTTCTCATAAACTTTGTATACACCCAAAATCTTTGATCATCTCATCAAAGCATACATTCCAACTCCGAGATGCTTACTCCAGTCCTCAGAAGGATTGCTGGAGCTTTGCATACTTATTAGCATCTTTCAGGATTGACAAAACCTTCCGGTTGTATCACATACAACCTTTCCTCAAGAAAATCGTCGAGGAAACAATGTTTTGACATCCTATCTGCAAGATTTCATAAATAATGCAGTAATCGCTAATATAATTCCAACAGACTCTTAGCATCTCTACGAGCGAGAAAGTCTCACCGTAGTCAACTCCTTGAACTTGTCGGGAAACATCTTAACGACAAGTCGAGCTTTCTTAATGGTGACATTTACCATCATTGTCCGTCTTCCTTTTAAAATCCATCTACACTCAACAGCCTTACGACCATCAAGTAGTTCTTCCAAAGTCTACACTTTGTTTTCATACATGGATCCTCTCTCGGATTATATGGCCTCAAGCCATTTATCGGAATCCAGGCCCACCATCGCTTCTCCATAGCTCGTAGGTTCATTGTTGTCTAGCAACATGACTTCCAACACAGGGTTACGTACCACTCTGAAGTAGTACGCATCCTTGTCATCCTACGATGTTTGGTAGTGACTTGATCTGAAGTCTCATGATCAATATCATAAGCTTCCACTTCAATTGGTGTAGGTGCCACAGGAACAACTCTTTGTGCCCTGCTATACACTAGTTGAAGTAACGGTTCAATAACCTCATCAAGTCTCCACCATCCTCCCACTCAATTCTTTCGAGAGAAACTTTTCCTCGAGAAAGGACCCGATTCTAGAAACAATCCCTTATTGCTTTCGGATCTGAGACAGGAGGTATACCCAACTGTTTTGGGTGTCCTATGAAGATGCATTTATCCGCTTTGGGTTCGAGCTTATCAGCCTGAAACTTTTCCACATAAGCGTCGCAGCCCCAAACTTTTAAGAAATGACAGCTTAGGTTTCTCTAAACCATAGTTCATACGGTGTCATCTCATCGGAATTATGTGGTGCCCTATTTAAAGTGAATGTGGTTGTCTCTAATGCCTAACCCATAAACTATCGTGGTAATTCGATAAGAGACATCATGGTATGCATCATATCCAATAGGGTGCAGTTATGATGTTCGGACACACCATCACACTATGGTGTTCCAGGCTGTATCAGTTGTGAAACAATTTCCACAATGTCTTAATTCTGTGCCAAACTCGTAATTCAGATATTCATCTCTATGATCATATCATAGATATTTTATCCTCTTGTCACGACGATCTTTCAACTTCACCCTGAAATTACTTGAACCTTTCAATAATTCAGACTTGTGATTCATCAAGTAAATATACTCAACATCTACTCAAATCATTTGTGAAGTAAGAACATAACGATATCCACTACATGCCTCAGCACTCATTGGACTGCACACATCAAAATGTATTACTTCCAACAGGTTGCTTTCTAGTTCCATTTTACCGAAAACGAGGCTTTCAGTCATCTTGCCCATGTGGTATGATTTGCATGTCTCAAGTGATTCAAAATCAAGTGAGTCCAAACGGTCCATTTGCATGGAGTTTCTTCATGCATATACACCAATAGACATGGTTCGCATGTCTCAAACCTTTCAAAAACGAGTGAGTCCAAAGATCCATCAACATGGAGCTTCTTCATGCGTTTTATACCGATATGACTTAAGTGGCAGTGCCACAAGTAGGTGGTACTATCTTATATCTTTTGGCATGAACATGTGTGTCACTACGATCGAGATTCAATAAACCATTCATCATAGGTGCAAGACCATTGAAGGTATTACTCAAATAAACAGAGTAACCATTATTCTCCTTAAATGAATAACCGTATTGCGGTAGACATAATCCAATCATGTCTATGCTCAAAGCAAACACCAAATAACAATTATTTAGGTTTAACACCAATCTCAATGGTAGAGGGAGCGTGCGATGCTTTATCATATCAACATCGGAAATACTTCCAACACATATCGTCAGCTCACCTTTAGCTAGTCTCCGTTTATTCCGTAGCTTTTATTTAGAGTTACTAACACTTAGCAACCGAACCGGTATCTAATACCCTGGTGCTACTAGGAGTACTAGTAAAGTACACATCAACACAATGTATATCCAATATACTTCTATCGACCTTGCCAGCCTTCTTATCTACCAAGTATCTAGGGTAATTATGCTCCAGTGGCTGTTCCCCTTATTACAGAAGCACTTAGTCTCGGGTTTGGGTTCAACCTTGGGTTTCTTCACTAGAGCAGCAGCTGAATTGCCGTTTCATGAAGTATCCCTTTGTGCCCTTGCCCTTCTTGAAACTAGTGGTTTCACCAACCATCAACAATTGATGCTCCTTCTTGATTTCTACTTTTGTGGTGTCATACATCACGAACATCTCAAGGATCATCATACATGTCCCCGATATATTATAGTTCATCATGAAGCTCTAGCAGCTTGGTGGTAATGACTTCGGAGAAACATCACTATCTTATCTGGAAGATTAACTCCCACTTGATTCAAGTGATTGTTGTACTCAGACAATCTGAGCACAAGCTCAACAATTGAGCTTTTCTCCTTAGTTTGCAGGCTAAGAAAATCGTCGGAGGTCTTATACCTCTTGACGTGGGCACGAGCCTGAAATCCCAATTTCAGCCCTTAAAACATCTCATATGTTTCGTGACGTTTCAAAAAACGTCTTTGGTGCCTCAATTCTAAACCATTTAACTGAACTATCACGTAGTTATCAAAACGTGTATGTCAGATGTTCGCAACATCCACAGACGACGTTCGAGGTTCAGCACACTGAGCGGTGCATTAAGGACATAAGCCTTCTATGAAGCAATGAGGACAATCCTCAGTTTACGGACCTAGTCCGCATAATTGCTACTATCAACTTTCAACTAATTTTTTTTCTCTAGGATCATATCTAAACAGTAGAACTATAGCGTGAGCTACGACATAATTTGCAAAATCCTTTTGACTATGTTCAGGATAATTAAGTTCATCTTATGAACTCCCACTTAGATAGACATCCCTCTAGTCATCTAAGTGATTACATGATCCGAGTGAACTAGGCCGTGTCCGATCATCACGTGAGACGGACTAGTCAACGTCGGTGAACATCTTCATGTTGATCGTATCTTCTATACGACTCATGCTCGACCTTTTGGTCTCTGTGTTCCAAGGCCATGTCTTCACATGCTAGGCTCGTCAAGTTAACCCTAAGTGTTTTTGCATGTGTAAAACTTCTTACACCCGTTGTATGTGAACGAAAGAATCTATCACACCCGATTAACACGTGATGCTTCGAAACGACGAACTGTAGCAACGGTGCACAGTTAGGGGAGAACACTTCTTGAAATTTTAATGAGGGATCATCTTATTTACTACCGTCGTACTAAGCAAATAAGATGTATAAACATGATAAACATCATATGCAATCAAATAGTGACATGATATGGCCAATATCATGTAGCTCCTTTGATCTCCATCTTGGGGCTCCATGATCATACTATTACAGAACATGATCAATCTCATACTTACATATATCATTCATCACATCCTTTTGGCCATATCACATCACATAGCATACCCTGCAAAACAAGTTAGACGTCCTCTAATTGTTGTTTGCATGTTTTACGTGGCTGCTATGGGTTTCTAGCAAGAACGTTTCTTACCTACGCAAAACCACAACGTGATATGCCAATTGCTATTTACCCTTCATTAAGGACCCTTTTCATCGAATCCGATCCGACTAAAGTAGGAGAGACAGACACCCGCTAGCCACCTTATGCAACTAGTGCATGTCAGTCGATGGAACCTGTCTCACGTAAGAATACGTGTAAGGTCGGTCCGGGCCTTTGTGTTCTACTCGTGCATAGAATCTACGCAATAGACCTAGCTCATGATGCCACTGTTGGGGAACGTAGCATAAATTCAAAATTTTCCTACGTGTCACCAAGATCTATCTATGGAGAGACTAGCAACGAGGGGAAGGAGAGTGCATCTACATACCCTTGTAGATCGCTAAGCGGAAGCGTTCAAGTGAACGGGGTTGATGGAGTCGTACTCGTCGTGATTCAAATCACCGATGATCCTAGTGCCGAACGGACAGCACCTCCGCGTTCAACACACGTACGGAAGGGAGACGTCTCCCATGCCTTGATCCAGCAAGGAGGAGGGAGAGGTTGATGGATATCCAGCAGCACGACGGCGTGGTGGAAGTAGTGGGATTCCAACAGGGCTTCGCTAAGCGCTGCGGGAGGAGGTAGATGTGTCACGGGAGGGAGAGGGAGGCACCAGGGCTTAGATTGGTTTGCTCCTCCTTTTCCCCACTATATATAGGGCCAAGGGAGAGGGGAAGGCGCAGCCCTTGCCCCTTCCTCCAAGGAAGGGTGCGGCCAAGGGTGGGGAGGAGTCCATCCTCCCCAAGGCACCTCGGAGGTGCCTTCCCTTTTCAAGACTCTCCCCTTTTTCCCATCTCTTGGCGCATGGGCCTTTTGGGGCTGGTGCCCTTGGCCCATTTAGGCCAAGGCACATCCCCTACAGCCCATGTGGCCCCCCGGGGCAGGTGGCCCCACCCGGTGGACCCCCGGGACCCTTCCGGTGGTCCCGGTACAATACCGATGACCCCGAAACTTGTCCCGATGGCCGAAATAGCACTTCCTATATATAATTCTTTACCTCCGGACCATATATAGGGCCAAGGGAGAGGGGAAGGCGCAGCCCTTGCCCCTTCCTCCAAGGAAGGGTGCGGCCAAGGGTGGGGAGGAGTCCATCCTCCCCAAGGCACCTCGGAGGTGCCTTCCCTTTTCAAGACTCTCCCCTTTTTCCCATCTCTTGGCGCATGGGCCTTTTGGGGCTGGTGCCCTTGGCCCATTTAGGCCAAGGCACATCCCCTACAGCCCATGTGGCCCCCCGGGGCAGGTGGCCCCACCCGGTGGACCCCCGGGACCCTTCCGGTGGTCCCGGTACAATACCGATGACCCCGAAACTTGTCCCGATGGCCGAAATAGCACTTCCTATATATAATTCTTTACCTCCGGACCATTTCGGAACTCCTCGTGACGTCTGGGATCTCATCCGGGACTCCGAACAACTTTCGGGTTACCGCATACTAATATCTCTCCAACCCTAGCGTCACCGAACCTTAAGTGTGTAGACCCTACGGGTTCGGGAGACATGCAGACATGACCGAGACGTTCTCCGGTCAATAACCAATAGCGGGATCTGGATACCCATGATGCCCTCCCACATGTTCCACGATGATCTCATCGGATGAACCACGATGTCAAGGACTTAATCAATCCCGTATACAATTCCCTTTGTCTATCGGTATGTTACTTGCCCGAGATTCGATCGTCGGTATCCAATACCTTGTTCAATCTCGTTACCGGCAAGTCTCTTTACTCGTTCCGTAACACATCATCCCGTGATCAACTCCTTGGTCACATTGCGCATATGATGATGTCCTACCGAGTGGGCCCAGAGATACCTCTCCGTTTACACGGAGTGACAAATCCCAGTCTCGATTCGTGCCAACCCAACAGACACTTTCAGAGATACCTGTAATGCACCTTTATAGTCACCCAGTTATGTTGTGACGTTTGATACACCCAAAGCATTCCTACGGTATCCGGGAGTTGCACAATCTCATGGTCTAAGGAAATGATACTTGACATTAGAAAAGCTATAGCATATGAACTACACGATCTAGTGCTATGCTTAGGATTGGGTCTTGTCCATCACATGATTCTCCTAATGATGTGATCCCGTTATCAACGACATCCAATGTCCATGGTCAGGAAACCGTAACCATCTATTGATCAACGAGCTAGTCAACTAGAGGCTTACTAGGGACATGGTGTTGTCTATGTATCCACACATGTATCTGAGTTTCCTATCAATACAATTATAGCATGGATAATAAACGATTATCATGAACAAGGAAATATAATAATAACCAATTTATTATTGCCTCTAGGGCATATTTCCAACACTAACATGATTCGGACAGACTTAAGCATCGCTACGGGTGAGAAGGTCTCATCCTAGTCAATCCCTTGAACTTGCCGAAAACCTTTTGCGACAAGTCGAGCTTTGTAGACAGTAATATTTCCATCAGCGTCAGTCTTCTTCTTGAAGATCCATTTATTCTCAATTGCTTGCCGATCATCGGGCAAGTCAACCAAAGTCCATACTTTGTTCTCATACATGGATCCCATCTTAGATTTCATGGCTTCAAGCCATTTTGCGGAATCTGGGCTCACCATCGCTTCTTCATAGTTTGTAGGTTCATCATGATCTAGTAGCATGACTTCCAGAACAGGATTACCGTAGCACTCTGGCGCGGATCTCACTCTGGTTGATCTACGAGGTTCAGTAGTATCTTGTTCTGAAGTTTCATGATCATCATCATTAGCTTCCTCACTAACTGGTGTAGGTGTCACTGAAACAGTTTTCTGTGATGCACTACTTTCCAATAAGGGAGCATGTACAGTTACCTCGTCAAGTTCTACTTTCCTCCCACTCACTTCTTTCGAGAGAAACTCCTTCTCCAGAAAGTTTCCGAACTTAGCAACAAAAGTCTTGCCTTCGAATCTGTGATAGAAGGTGTATCCAATAGTCTCCTTTGGATATCCTATGAAGACACATTTCTCCTATTTGGGTTCGAGCTTATCAAGTTGAAGCTTTTTCACATAAGCATCGCAGCCCCAAACTTTCAGAAACGACAACTTTGGTTTCTTTCCAAACCACAGTTCATAAGGCGTCGTCTCAACGGATTTTGATGGTGCCCTATTTAACGTGAATGCGGCCGTCTCTAGAGCGTATCCCCAAAACGATAGCGGTAAATCAGTAAGAGACATCATAGATCGCACCATATCTAGTAAAGTACGATTACGACGTTCGAACACACCATTACGTTGTGGTGTTCCGGGTGGCGTGAGTTGTGAAACTATTCCACAATTTTTCAAATGTACACCAAACTCGTAACTCAAATATTCTCCTCCACGATCAGATTGTAGAAACTTTATTTTCTTGTTACGATGATTTTCAACTTCACTCTGAAATTCTTTGAACTTTTCAAACGTTTCAGACTTATGTTTCATTAAGTAGATGTACCCATATCTTCTTAAGTCATCTGTGAAGGTGAGAAAATAACGATATCCGCCACGAGCCTCAATATTCATCGGACCACATACATCTGTATGTATGATTTCCAACAAATCTGTTGCTCTCTCCATAGTACCGGAGAACGGTGTTTTTGTCATCTTGCCCATGAGGCACGGTTCGCAAGTACCAAGTGATTCAAAATCAAGTGGTTCCAAAAGTCCATCAGTATGGAGTTTCTTCATGCGCTTTACACCGATATGACCTAAACAGCAGTGCCACAAATAAGTTGCACTATCATTATCAACTCTGCATCTTTTGGCTTCAACACTATGAATATGTGTGTCACTACTATCGAGATTCAATAAAAATAGACCACTCTTTAAGGGTGCATGACCATAAAAGATATTACTCATATAAATAGAACAACCATTATTCTCAGATTTAAATGAATAACCGTCTCGCATCAAACAAGATCCAGATATAATGTTCATGCTTAACGCTGGCACCAAATAACAATTATTTAGGTCTAATATTAATCCCGAAGGTAGATGTAGAGGTAGCGTGCCGACTGCGATCACATCGACTTTGGAACCGTTTCCCACGCGCATCGTCACCTCGTCCTTAGCCAATCTTCGCTTAATCCGTAGTCCCTGTTTTGAGTTGCAAATATTAGCAACAGAACCAGTATCAAATACCCAGGTGCTACTGCGAGCTCTAGTAAGGTACACATCAATAATATGTATATCACATATACCTTTGTTCACCTTGCCATCCTTCTTATCCGCCAAATACTTGGGGCAGTTCCGCTTCCAGTGACCAGTCTGCTTGCAGTAGAAGCACTTAGTTTCAGGCTTAGGTCCAGGTTTGGGTTTCTTCTCTTGAGTAGCAACTTGCTTGCTGTTCTTTTTGAAGTTCCCCTTCTTATTCCCTTTGCCCTTTTTCTTGAAACTAGTGGTCTTGTTGACCATCAACACTTGATGCTCCTTCTTGATTTTACCTCCGCAGCTTTCAGCATTGCGAAGAGCTCAGGAATAGTCTTATTCATCCCTTGCATATTATAGTTCATCACGAAGCTCTTGTAGCTTGGTGGCAGTGATTGGAGAATTCTGTCAATGACGCAATCATCTGGAAGG
Organism: Triticum urartu; assembly: GCF_003073215.2. Classification (NCBI taxonomy): domain Eukaryota; kingdom Viridiplantae; phylum Streptophyta; class Magnoliopsida; order Poales; family Poaceae; genus Triticum; species Triticum urartu. The sequence goes on along the minus strand of NC_053023.1, from coordinate 578,136,725 downwards.
TTAACTCCCAATTGAATCAAGTGATTATTATACCCAGACATTTTGAGTATATGCTCACTGACAGAACTGTTCTCCTCCATCTTGCAGCTATAGAACTTATTGGAGACTTCATATCTCTCAATCTAGGCATTTGCTTGAAATATTAACTTCAACTCCTGGAACATCTCATATGCTCCATGACATTCAAAACGTCGTTGAAGTCCCGATTCTAAGCCGTAAAGCATGGCACACTGAACTATCGAGTAGTCATCAGCTTTGCTCTGCCAGACGTTCATAACATCTGGTGTTGCTCCAGCAGCAGGCCTGGCACCCAGCGGTGCTTCCAGGACGTAATTCTTCTGTGCAGCAATGAGGATAATCCTCAAGTTACGGACCCAGTCCGTGTAATTTCTACCATCATCTTTCAACTTTGCTTTCTCAAGGAACGCATTAAAATTCAACGGAACAACAGCACGAGCCATCTATCTACAATCAAGCATAAACAAGCAAGATACTATCAGGTACTAAGTTTCATGATAAATTTAGGTTCAATTAATTTACTTAAAGAACTCCCACTTAGATAGACATCCCTCTAATCCTCTAAGTGATTACGTGATCCAAATCAACTAAACCATGTCCGATCATCACGTGAGATGGAGTAGTTTCATTGGTGAACATCACTATGTTGATCATATCTACTATATGATTCACGCTCGACCTTTCGGTCTCCGTGTTCCGAGGCCATATCTGTATATGCTTGGCTCGTCAAGTATAACCTGAGTATTCCGCGTGTGCAACTGTTTTGCACCCGTTGTATTTGAACGTAGAGCCTATCACACCCGATCATCACGTGGTGTCTCAGCACGAAGAACTTTCGCAACGGTGCATACTCAGGGAGAACACTTCTTGATAATTTAGTGAGAGATCATCTTATAATGCTACCGTCAATCAAAGCAAGATAACATGCATAAAAGATAAACATCACATGCAATCAATATAAGTGATATGATATGGCCATCATCATCTTGTGCTTGTGATCTCCATCTTCGAAGCACCGTCGTGATCACCATCGTCACCGGTGCGACACCTTGATCTCCATCGTAGCATCGTTGTCATCTCGCCAATCTTATGCTTCCACGACTATCGCTACCGCTTAGTGATAAAGTAAAGCATTACAGCGCGATTGCATTGCATACAATAAAGCGACAACCATATGGCTCCTGCCAGTTGCCTATAACTCGGTTACAAAAAATGATCATCTCATACAACAAAATTTAGCATCATGTCTTGACCATATCACATCACAACATGCCCTGCAAAAACAAGTTAGACGTCCTCTACTTTGTTGTTGCAAGTTTTACGTGGCTGCTACGGGCTTAAGCAAGAACCAATCTTACCTACGCATCAAAACCACAACGATAGTTTGTCAAGTTGGTGTTGTTTTAACCTTCGCAAGGACCGGGCGTAGCCACACTGGTTCAACTAAAGTTGGAGAAACTGTCACCCGCAAGCCACCTATGTGCAAAGCACGTCGGGAGAACCGGTCTCGCGTAAGCGTACGCGTAATGTCGGTCCGGGCCGCTTCGTCCAACAATACCGCCGAACCAAAGTATGACATGCTGGTAAGCAGTATGACTTATATCGCCCACAACTCACTTGTGTTCTACTCGTGCATATAACATCAACATATAAAACCTAGGCTCGGATGCCACTGTTGGGGAACGTAGTAATTTCAAAAAAATTCCTACGCACACGCAAGATCATGGTGATGCATAGCAACGAGAGGGGAGAGTGTGATCTACGTACCCTTGTAGATCGACAACGGAAGCTTTTGGTTGATGTAGTCATACGTCTCCACGACCCGACCGATCAAGCACCGAAACTACGGCACCTCCGAGTTCTAGCACACGTTCAGCTCGATGACGATCCCCGGACTCCGATCCAGCAAAGTGTCAGGGATGAGTTCCGTCAGCACGACGGTGTGGTGACGATCTTTATGCACTACCGTCGCAGGGCTTTGCCTAAGCACCGCTACAATATTATCGAGGACTATGGTGGAAGGGGGCACCGCACAAGGCTAAGAATATGATCACGTGGATCAACTTGTGTGTCAAGGGGTGCTTAGGCAAAAAATTTCAGAAGAAAATAACTTGATTTAGTATTTTTATTAAATCAAAACAAAGGTCAGAAAATAGAAAAGAAAACAAAATTGGAGAAAAGCTCACCTGGCCTTACCTGCCTGGCAGCCCAGCTGGCGGCCCAGCTCCTCTAGCCGGCCCAGCCGACTGGCGATGCCAGTCATCCTCCACCTCCCGCCAGGAGGACGCGCGCGCGTGGCCGCCGCGCGCGAGCACATGCCGGCCACCTCCTGCTTCCCCGCTCGCCGCTGGAGTCACCCGACGACGCCACGCACCCCCCTTGAACACCGCTCACTCCCCCCAGTCCTCTCCTCTCCCTCACTTTCTCGCTCATGGCCGAGCGCTGCCGTCGCCACCGGCCACCGTTGCCGCAGCCACCGCCTCCCCCTCGCCCTCTCTCCGTGTCTGCGAGCTCCGCCACCTCGCCCTGAAGCTCTCCGTCGAGCCACGCGCCTCGGGAGGCCCTGGAGCACCTCCATCGCCGCCGTCTTCATCTCCGGCCGCCGTGGATCCCCATCGCCGCCCCGCCGTCTTCAGTGCATCCCCGAGCTCGCCGTCAAGCCCACCGAGACCGCTGTGAGCTGCTGCTCCTCCTCTCCCTCTCCGTTTGCTCGCTTGCCTGCCGTAGCCGCTGCCTCGCCGATGACCGTGACCGTCGCCGCCTGAGCTCGTCGCCGACGCAGCTCCGGTGACCAAATAGTCGCCCCAGCAAGTCCAAACCTCTCCCCGCACCATGCAGAGGCCGTAGGTGCTACGCCCGCATCGCCACGCCCACTGCAGCTTCGAACCCGAGCTCAACCGAACTCCGGCCGCCGCGGACTTGCTCGCCATCGTTGGCTCCGGCCACCATAGGTCCGGCCTCCACCACCACTAGACGCGCGCCTGCAAGAGCTCTCCAACGAACCCAAGAACAGCCTCGCTCGTGCCCCGTGGCCGTTTTCCGAGCCGCGCCGCCGTCTCAGGCCTCGCCGGCGTCGAGTCGCCGGCGGGTTTGACCCGCTGACCAGGGTTGACCCTCCCCTTGTGTCACTGACGCGTGGGCCACCCCCCTGACATATTTAGTTAGTATTAGATTAACACTAATTAATCTAGGTTAGTTACCTAGTTAGTCACTGACCAGTGGGCCCGGCGCCCACTAATCCTAATTAGACTAAATAAACCCCATGTTAACTAACTGAGTCACTAACGTGTGGACCCCACACGTCAGGTTTGACTTGGTCAGCGTAGTTGACTTGCTGACGCAAGCATGACGCTGTGCTGACGCAATATATCATTTTCTGGTATTAAAATAAATCAGGAAATTCCAAAAAATGTTCAAAACTTCTAAAAATCATAGAAAATAATCTATAACTCAGAATGAAATAATTTATCTATGAAAAATTATCAGAAAAATTCAAGGAATCTGTTTATGGCATTTTCATGCATGTTTGAACGATGTTGTCCTCTGTTTTGGACAAAACAAATAAATGGTATTTAACTAATCATATATGGAGTTTGAATTTGAATCTTGTATTCAAACCAACTTCATTTAATTGTGTTGCTAGTTGCATTAGCTCATACAACATCACATACTCATGCCATGTTCATGCATCATAATGTTGCATATGCTTGTGTTTGATTTCCGACACCGTTCCTTCTCGATAGGTCCTGCTCCGGAAAGTGTTCGACAGTACCTATCAGTGGAGCAGTGCCCCCTATTGATCTACCAGGCAAGCAAACCCCCTTGTTCATTCCGATACAATCCCAGTCTCTCGCTCCTGCTCTCATTATTGCATTAGGACAACAATGATTCAACTGCTACTTTATGCTGCGGTAGTTGAACCCATTCCTCTGCATGACCTGTCATTGCCACAATAAATAGTTAAAACCCACTATCATGTGTAGGAGTTGATTGAGCCATGTTGTGTTCTTGCCATGCCATGCCTACTATTGCTTAGAGTTGTGTCAGGTCTGATTCATCGGGAATGAATCGGAGTGGTACGATATGTTCTGGTGCTGAGAGTTAAGCGTGTGAACACGATTTGGTAAAGGTAGCGGTGAGAGGCCATGTAGGAGTACATGGTGGGTTGTCTCACTGGAACCGTCTTTAAGCACTGAGTTTCGTGTATGTTGTCCAATGACTAGCTACTACTACACATTGGAATGCTTAAGTGCCCCTCTCGACTTATTAGCCAACTTGATCTCTATCTAGGAGTCGCAAATAGTTTCTGGTGTTTGTAGGTAGTGTTAGTAGTCTACCAAGTGGCACCCGGCCAGGTGGGCTTGGGACAGACTAGGCACAAGTGGCACGGTGTACCAAGCGCAGATCCATCCGGCGAGGTGGGCTTGGGAACCCTGCACATATCGTTTGGGGCCGTGAGCGACACCCCGGCCGGATCTCCTTGCGGATGGAACCCAAATAGGCAATAAACCTGGACTAGAGTCTTGTGTGGTTAGTCAGGTCGTGGCCGACACCCTCGCCAGGCTTCCGCTTGAAGGTTGCCGAGGTACATGACGTGTACATGGTGATAAGTGGTGAGAGCGTGTGTGAAGAAGTACACCCCTGCAGGGTTATCATGGTCTATTCGAATAGCCGTGTCCTCGATTACGGACTTCTTGGATGCTTACGTGGTACATAGACAACTTAAAGTGGATACTCTAAAATGCTCAAGACCAGTGTGAGTGCTATGGATGGCCTTCTCGTCAGGAGACAAGGATGAATCCATAGTAGTGTATTGATGTGGTGCTTAGTGGACTCGTGTGCGCTGCCTCATCTCAAAGAAGTTTCTCGTTGTCGTAGAACAGGATAGCCACTGAGTCAAAGCTGGCTTGCTGCAACTAAACCCCACTTCACCTTCTTGATACAAATGCATGTATGATAGGATCTGATGTAAGTCTTGCTGAGTACCTTTATACTCACGTTTGCTTTATTTATGTTTTGCAGATGAGACATCTATCTCACTAGTAGCGCCACTTGGACTTCGACGAGTAGCTTGTACCTCAGCTACGATCTTGGTCCCTTGGGAGGGACTTGTGGATAGTCAGGCTCCTCGGCCTTTTTCTTTCGTAGTTGTCTGTACTCAGACATGTAATGCTTCCGTTGCTTGTATGCTCTGAATGATGGGTCATGTGACCCCTGTTTGTATTTAATGCTATGTGGCTCTTCTGAGCCTTTATCTATATGAGTTTGCGTTATGTTGTGATGCCATGTTGTACAGCACATACTTGCATGTTATGCGTACGTGTGACGTGTACTGCTATGTGTGGGATCCGACAATCTAGTTGTTTATCCTTGGCAGCCTCTCTTATGGGGAAATGTAGTTTAGTGCTTCCTTGAGCCATAGTAGTCCTGCTAGCCCAGCACTACTGCTCAGAACACTTGACTGGTCGGCATGTGTTCCACTTCGTTCCTATGTCTGTCCCTTCGGGGAAATGTCACGCGGTGACTTCCGAAGTCCTGCCTAGCCTGCTACAGCCCGGGTTCCCCGGAGTCCTGTTAGCCCAGTGCTACAGCCCGGATTCATATGATGTTAACCGACATGCTCGATGTGATTCATGTATGCCTGTCCCCATAGGTTAGCACCTCTTTGGGTTCACAACTAGCCATGTCGGCCCGGGTTCTCTGTCATATGGATGCTAGTGATACTATCATATACGTGAGCCAAAAGGCGCAAACGGTCCCGGGCCATGGTAAGGCGACACCCGTGGGAATACCGTGCGTGAGGCCGCAAAGTGATATGAGGTGTTACAGGCTAGATCGGTGTGACTTAGAATCGGGGTCCAGACAGCTTTGGTATCAGAGCCTGACTGCCTGTAGGATTTCCAAGCCAACCTGGTCGAAGTTGAGTCTAGAAATTCTTTAGTTATGTAAGGGAATTGATTGTGGAAGGGAACGTAAGGCTCTTTTTACTCCTTTTACCTCATGCCCTTCTGATCTGAGTCATCCTATCTTTCCTACGGGGTTAAGGAACTAGGCTTCCTCTTCTGTATATCAGGATCACGTGTTACTACTCCGTAGTCTCTTAGGATTGGTTGATCAGAGTCATATCCCAGTTCGAGTATTTCCGGTGTAGCCTGTTTAGTAATATTTTTGAACCTTGAGTGATGATGTTGAGGTTGGTGCTACCCCGTCTTTTGCAGAATGTCTCGTTCTGAGCATTTTACTGCCGTTATGCTGCCGGAATTGTCCAAGGAGTTGAGAGATACTAAATTTCCTTGTGCTACATGTTGCATCCTATAGTTGTTGTTGACCTCGTCCTTGGTTCCGCTTCTCAGGATGTCGTCAGTTAACCAAAGTTCTGTTGCTCGTTGCCTGAACCACGGAGGTGGTAGGGATGAGGAGGATCCTCCCGACCAACCTTCATTGGCAGAGTTCATGTTAGAGATGGAGAGGAACAAGCGTGAGTCTAACCACTTGTTGGCACGTATCGAGGAGAACACCGCACATCGGTGCAAAGAGTTTGTGTCCATTCATGACTTCATTGGCCTGAAACCACCCACCTTCCATCATTCCATTGAGCCACTCGATGCAGATGACTGGCTCCGTAGTATCACACACAAGCTGCGTTCTGTGAACATAGCTGAAGGTGACAAGGTCACCTATGCTGCTTATCACCTGGAAGGTCCTGCTAGTATTTGGTGGCAGAACTATGAGGCTATGCTTCCAGCTGGCCAGACACCCACCTGGAGAGATTTCATTGAGGCTTTTCGCGAGCATCACATCCCTCAGGCTCTCATTGACCGCAAGAGAGAAGAGTTTTGTAGTTTCACCCAAAGTAAGATGGCTGTTGATGCTTATAGTAGAGAATTTGAGAACCTTGCCTGCTATGCTATAGAAGAAGTGTCCACAGATGCCAAGAAGCAGGCTAGGTTCCGGAAGGGTCTCAACCCCAAGTTGCGTCGTGATCTCCACTTGCATCATTGCAATACATTCCACGCTCTTGTGAACAAGGCCATTAATGCAGAGACAGCTCAACTCACCTACGAGGAATCTCGTAAGCACACCCGTGATTTGGTTTCTTCCTCCGGTTCTAGTTCTCAGAAGCGCCGGATTTGGGTTCCGAACTCCGCTCTTCCACCCGGTTATACACCGAGGCCTTCTTGTGTGGCACCTCACCCAGTTCAACCATATGCTACACCCATGCCTATTGGTAGACCACTTGTCAATGTGGGTCCTTGTCCTACCTCCAAGATTTGTTACAAGTGTGGAGAGCCAGGCCACATTGCCCGTATTTGCACTCAGACCCGTGTTGCTCCACCCCAGCCCGACAAGTCTGTTGGCCGTGGTAGTAAGCCTTCACACCAGATGATCAGTGCCAAGTCAGCTCCCACTGAACTTGGACGTGTGCATCACGTCTCAGCTGAAGACGCTCATGATGATCCAGATGTCGTTCTTGGTACACTCCTTGTCAACTGTCACCCAGCTTCGGTTCTATTAGATACCGGGGCATCTCACTCCTTCATTTCCGAAAGTTATGCCCGTTTGCACGACATGTCATTTTGTGATATGCCCTCCCCACTACTCATTCAAACTCTTGGATCCAAGTGGCAAACTTCTAGGATAAGTTATGGCAATGAAATACATGTTGATAGACTTGTATTTCTAGCTTCCTTGATATCTCTCAAGTCTTCAGATATTAACATCATCTTGGGTATGGACTGGATGAAAGCTCATTATGCCAAGATTGACTGTTACACCAGGTCTGTTCAGCTCACACACCCCTCTGGCAAGATAGTCACTGTCTCCACCAAAATTGCAAGGCGTCAACTATATTCTCTAAATGCCAGCCCTCTTCCTGACCTTGAAGATATCCCGGTAGTCCGTGACTTTCCGGATGTCTTTCCAGAGGAACTGCCAGGTATTCCACCTGACAGAGATGTAGAGTTTGTTATAGATCTTATCCCCGGAACCGCCCCAATTTCTAGGAGACCTTACAAGATGGCACCCTTAGAGCTAGCCGAGCTTAACAAACAACTCGATGAATCCTTGCAAAAGGGTTTCATCCGTCCTAGTTCTTCTCCCTGGGCTTGCCCCGTCCTCTTCGTCAAGAAGAAGGATGGTACGGACCGAATGGTTGTAGATTATCGTCCCGTTAATTTGGTCATGATAAAGAACAAGTATCCGCTCCCCAGGATCAACGATCTGTATGATCAGCTCGCTGGATCCTCAGTCTTCTCCAAGATGGATTTGAGGTTAGGCTACCACCAAATCAAGATCAGAAATGGGGATATTCCTAAGACGGCTTTTGTCACTCGTTATGATCAGTACGAGTACACCGTCATGTCCTTTGGTCTAACCAACGCTCCAGCTACTTTCTCTCACTTGATGAACTCGATCTTCATGGAGTACTTAGATAAGTTCGTCGTGGTTTACCTCGATGATATCCTTATTTACTCGAAGAACGAGGAAGAGCATGCCGAACATCTTAGACTTGTGTTAGAAAAACTCAGAGAGCACCGCCTTTATGCCAAGTTCTCCAAGTGCGAATTTTGGTTGCCAGAAGTGACCTATCTCGGCCACGTAATCTCTGGTAAGGGCATTGCTGTCAATCCCGAAAGAGTTCATGCCGTTCTTGATTGGACTCCACCTGAAACGGTTAAGCAAGTTAGGAGTTTCCTTGGCCTAGCCAGTTACTGTCGCCGCTTCGTTGAGAACTTCTCCAAAGTGGCCAAACCTCTCACGGAACTTCTCAAGAAAGATAAAAAGTTTGAGTGGTCCCCACAGTGTGAGCATAGTTTTCAGGAACTGAAAAGACGCCTGACTTCTGCTCCCATACTTGTGCCACCGGACTTCACTAAGGACTTTGTTATCTATTGTGATGCCTCACGACAGGGACTAGGTTGCATTCTTATGCAAGATCGCCATGTGATTGCCTATGCATCTCAACAGTTGCATCCACATGAGGAGAATTATCCTACACATGATCTAGAGCTTGCAGCTGTAGTCTATGCACTTAAGACATGGCGACATTACCTTCTCGGTAAACGTTGCGAGATTTACACCGACCACTAGAGTCTCAAGTATATCTTCACCCAGCCAGATTTGAACCTTAGGCAAAGACGTTGGTTGGAGTTGATCTCAGATTACGACTTAGGGATTACCTACACCCCAGGCAAGGGGAATGTCATGGCTGATGCGCTAAGTCGTAAGTCCTATTGCAACAATCTCATGTTGCAACAGGGCCAGCCATTTCTCCATGAGGAATTATCTAAGCTTAACCTTCACATTGCTCCTCACGGATTCCTTTCTACCTTGGTGGCGAAACCTACCCTTGAGGATCAGATCATTACTGATCAGAAGTTTGATAGGGGTGTTATCCGCATCAAGAGAAACATTAAGAAGGGAGTTGGTGGTTGTTTCTCTATGGATGATCGAGGTGTTGTTTTCTTTGAGAATCGCTTGGTGATTCCCAAGAATCAACATCTCCGACAACTGATTCTTAAGGAGGCTCATGAGTCTCCTCTCACGATTCATCCCGGTAGTACTAAGATGTATCAGGACCTACGCCAGAGGTTCTGGTGGACTAGGATGAAGAGAGAAATTGCTCAGTTCATTGCTAAATGTGACGTTTGTCGTCGCATTAAGGCAGAGCATCAAAGGCCTACTGGCACCCTTCAACCTTTAGCTATTCCTGAGTGGAAATGGGATAAAGTTGGTATGGACTTCATCACCGGCTTTCCCAAGACCAAGAGAGGGAATAATGCTATATTTGTAGTCACTGGTCGTCTTTCCAAAGTGGCTCACTTCCTACCTGTTCGAGAGAATATCACTGCTAGTCAGCTTGCTGACTTATACATTTCTCGAATAGTGTCACTTCATGGTGTTCCACTAGAGATCAATTCAGACCATGGTAGTCTTTTCACCTCTCATTTCTGGGAGAGTTTCCAAACTGCCATGGGCACCCATCTTTCCTTCAGTACCGCTTTCCACCCTCAATCAAGTGGTCAGGTGGAAAGGGTCAACCAAATTCTCGAAGACATGCTTAGAGCTTGTGTTATCTCATTCGGTATGGATTGGGAGAAGTGTCTTCCCTTCGCCGAGTTTGCTTATAACAATAGCTACCAATCCAGCCTCAAGAAAGCTCCTTTTGAGGTTCTGTATGGACGAAGATGTCGAACACCTTTGAACTGGTCAGAAACCGGTGAAAGACAATTCTTTGGACCGGATATGATCCAGGAGGCAGAAGAGCAAGTTCGCATCATTCGTGAGAACTTGAAAACAGCCCAATCTCGTCAAAAGAGCCAGTATGACCGTCGTCATAAGGAAGTGGCTTATGAAGTTGGCGACAAGGCTTATCTTCGGGTTACTCCCTTGAAGGGTACCCATCATTTCGGTATCAAAGGCAAGTTGGCTCCTTGTTACATTGGTCCTTTTCGCATTCTCGCTAAACGAGGAGAGGTTGCCTACCAGTTGGAACTACCCCCACATCTTTCTCGAGTACATGATGTCTTCCACGTCTCTCAACTCAAGCGTTGCTTCTCGGATCCCATCCGCGGAGTGGACCACGAAACGCTTGATCTCCAAGATAACCTCACTTATCGAGAGTACCATGTTTGCATCCTTGATCAAGCAGAGCGTGTCACCCGACATCATAACATCAAGTTTCTCAAGGTTCAGTGGTCTCATCATTCTGAGAGAGAAGCTACTTGGGAGCGTGAAGATCGTCTTCGACTTGAGTACCCCGCTTTCTTCCCGCCGACTCCTGAATCTCGAGACGAGATTCTTCCGAGTGGGGGCGAGTTGTCACATCCCTAGTTCTGGTATGACCTAGGCTAGCTAGTCATGTGTGCATCACGTTTAAATTTCATTTAAATTTGAAATGGGGATTTGTAAAACCCTCATAAATCATTTCTGGAAATGACCCAGATAAAAATTGCTCCAAAAGGGTCCAAGAAAATGTCCATGTCTCTCTCTGAAAATATTGGGCAGAGGTAAAATTCAAACCAATATTTTTAGGAGCTCGTAAATATTTATTTTGGCCATTTGGAATTAATCCAGTAATTATTTGTGTCGGATAAATATTTATATATATATAATATTGTCCAATAATTCTGAATTTTGGTGAGGGGCTTTGGAATAATCCTTTAGGCCCCTGCAAAAATTTTCAGAAGAAAATAACTTGATTTAGTATTTTTATTAAATCAAAACAAAGGTCAGAAAATAGAAAAGAAAACAAAATTGGAGAAAAGCTCACCTGGACTTACCTGCCTGGCGGCCCAGCTCCTCTAGCCGGCCCAACCGACTGGCGATGCCAGTCGTCCTCCACCTCCCGCCAGGAGGACGCGCGCGCGTGGCCGCCGCGCGCGAGCACACGCCGGCCACCTCCTGCTTCCCCGCTCGCCGCTGGAGTCACCCGACGACGCCACTCACCCCCCCCCTGAACACAGCTCACTCCCCCCAGTCCTCTCCTCTCCTCTCCCTCGCTTTCTCGCTCACGGCCGAGCGCTGCCGTCGCCACCGGCCACCGTTGCCGCAGCCACCGCCTCCCCCTCGCCCTCTCTCCGTGTCTACGAGCTCCGCCACCTCGCCCTGAAGCTCTCCGTCGAGCCACGCGCCTCGGGAGGCCCTGGAGCACCTCCATCGCCGCCGTCTTCATCTCCGGCCGCCGTGGATCCCCATCGCCGCCCCGCCGTCTTCAGTGCATCCGCGAGCTCGCCGTCAAGCCCACCGAGACCGCTGTGAGCTGCTGCTCCTCCTCTCCCTCTCCGTTTGCTCGCTTGCCTGCCGTAGCCGCTGCCTCGCCGATGACCGTGACCGTCGCCGCCTGAGCTCGTCGCCGACGCAGCTCCGGTGACCAAATAGTCGCCCCAGCAAGTCCAAACCTCTCCCCGCACCACGCAGAGGCCGTAGGTGCTACGCCCGCATCGCCACGCCCACTGCAGCTTCGAACCCGAGCTCGACCGAACTCCGGCCGCCGCGGACTTGCTCGCCGTCGTTGGCTCCGGCCACCATAGGCCCGGCCTCCACCACCACTAGACGCGCGCCTGCAAGAGCTCTCCAACGAGCCCAAGAACAGCCTCGCTCGTGCCCCGTGGCCGTTTTCCGAGCCGCGCCGCCGTCTCAGGCCTCGCCGGCGTCGAGTCGCCAGCGGGTTTGACCCGCTGACCGGGGTTGACCCTCCCCTTGTGTCACTGATGCGTGGGCCACCCCCCTGACATATTTAGTTAGTATTAGATTAACACTAATTAATCTAGGTTAGTTACCTAGTTAGTCACTGACCAGTGGGCCCGGCGCCCACTAATCCTAATTAGACTAAATAAACCCCATGTTAACTAACTGAGTCACTAACGTGTGGACCCCACACGTCAGGTTTGACTTGGTCAGCGCTGTTGACTTGCTGACGCAAGCATGACGCTGTGCTGACGCAATATATCATTTTCTGGTATTAAAATAAATCAGGAAATTCCAAAAAATGTTCAAAACTTCTAAAAATCATAGAAAATAATCTATAACTCAGAATGAAATAATTTATATATGAAAAATTATCAGAAAAATTCAAGGAATCTGTTTATGGCATTTTCATGCATGTTTGAACGATGCTGTCCTCTGTTTTGGACAAAACAAATAAATGGCATTTAACTAATCATATATGGAGTTTGAATTTGAATCTTGTATTCAAACCAACTTCATTTAATTGTGTTGCTAGTTGCATTAGCTCATACAACATAACATACTCATGCCATGTTCATGCATCATAATGTTGCATATGCTTGTGTTTGATTTCCGACACCATTCCTTCTCGATAGATCCTACTCCGGAAAGTGTTCGAGAGTACCTATTAGTGGAGCAGTGCCCCCCTGTTGATCTACCAGGCAAGCAAACCCCCTTGTTCATTCCGATAAAATCCTACTCTCGCGCTCCTGCTCTCATTATTGCATTAGGACAACAACGATTCAACTGCTACTTTATGCTGCGGTAGTTGAACCCATTCCTCTGCATGACCTGTCATTGCCACAATAAATAGTTAAAACCCACTAGCATGTGTAGGAGTTGATTGAGCCATGTTGTGTTCTTGCCATGCCATGCCTACTATTGCTTAGAGTTGTGTCAGGTCTGATTCATCGGGAATGAATCGGAGTGGTACGATATGTTCTGGTGCTGAGAGTTAAGCGTGTGAACACGATTTGGTAAAGGTAGCGGTGAGAGGCCATGTAGGAGTACATGGTGGGTTGTCTCACTGGAACCGTCTTTAAGCACTGAGTTTCGTGTATGTTGTCCAATGACTAGCTACTACCACACATTGGAATGCTTAAGTGCCCCTCTCGACTTATTAGCCAACTTGATCTCTGTCCAGGAGTCGCAAATAGTTTCTGGTGTTTGTAGGTAGTGTTAGTAGTCTACCAAGTGGCACCCGGCCAGGTGGGCTTGGGACAGACTAGGCACAAGTGGCACGGTGTACCAAGCGCAGATCCATCCGGCGAGGTGGGCTTGGGAACCCTGCACATATCGTTTGGGGCCGTGAGCGACACCCCGGCCGGATCTCCTTGCGGATGGAACCCAAATAGGCAATAAACCTGGACTAGAGTCTTGTGTGGTTAGTCAGGTCGTGGCCGACACCCTCGCCAGGCTTCCGCTTGAAGGTTGCCGAGGTACATGACGTGTACATGGTGATAAGTGGTGAGAGCGTGTGTGAAGAAGTACACCCCTGCAGGGTTATCATGGTCTATTCGAATAGCCGTGTCCTCGATTACGGACTTCTTGGATGCTTACGTGGTACATAGACAACTTAAAGTGGATACTCTAAAATGCTCAAGACCAGTGTGAGTGCTATGGATGGCCTTCTCGTCAGGAGACAAGGATGAATCCATAGTAGTGTATTGATGTGGTGCTTAGTGGACTCGTGTGCGCTGCCTCATCTCAAAGAAGTTTCTCGTTGTCGTAGAACAGGATAGCCACTGAGTCAAAGCTGGCTTGCTGCAACTAAACCCCACTTCACCTTCTTGATACAAATGCATGTATGATAGGATCTGATGTAAGTCTTGCTGAGTACCTTTATACTCACGTTTGCTTTATTTATGTTTTGCAGATGAGACATCTATCTCACTAGTAGCGCCACTTGGACTTCGACGAGTAGCTTGTACCTCAGCTACGATCTTGGTCCCTTGGGAGGGACTTGTGGATAGTCAGGCTCCTCGGCCTTTTTCTTTCGTAGTTGTCTGTACTCAGACATGTAATGCTTCCGTTGCTTGTATGCTCTGAATGATGGGTCATGTGACCCCTGTTTGTATTTAATGCTATGTGGCTCTTCTGAGCCTTTATCTATATGAGTTTGCGTTATGTTGTGATGCCATGTTGTACAGCACATACTTGCATGTTATGCGTACGTGTGACGTGTACTGCTATGTGTGGGATCCGACAATCTAGTTGTTTATCCTTGGCAGCCTCTCTTATGGGGAAATGTAGTTTAGTGCTTCCTTGAGCCATAGTAGTCCTGCTAGCCCAGCACTACTGCTCAGAACACTTGACTGGCCGGCATGTGTTCCACTTCGTTCCTATGTCTGTCCCTTCGGGGAAATGTCACGCGGTGACTTCCGGAGTCCTGCCTAGCCTGCTACAGCCCGGGTTCCCCGGAGTCCTGTTAGCCCAGTGCTACATCCCGGATTCATATGTTGTTGACCGACATGCTCGATGTGATTCATGTATGCTTGTCCCCATAGGTTAGCACCGCTTTGGGTTCACGACCAGCCATGTCGGCCCGGGTTCTCTGTCATATGGATGCTAGCGATACTATCATATACGTGAGCCAAAAGGCGCAAACGGTCCCGGGCCATGGTAAGGCGACACCCGTGGGAATACCGTGCGTGAGGCCGCAAAGTGATATGAGGTGTTACAGGCTAGATCGGTGTGACTTAGAATCGGGGTCCCGACAATAACAATAAATATGTCCCCATGTTTAGAGGTAGAGGCATCGATAAAAATAAAATACGGACATGAGGGCATCATGATTATTCTCATAACAGCAACATACATAGATATTGTCATATGATTACTTATGTTCAAGTGATGATCTATTCACAATGCAAAAGTATGAATCAGAAACCTTATTGAGAACCAACAAACTATAACCTCAGTCATTGAAGCAGTTGCAATTTATCATAACATCAGAAAGAGTCTATGTCAGAGCTAAAAAGCAAGTCCACATACTCAACTATCATCTAGTCCTTCATAATTGCTAACACTCGCGCAATACTTGTGGTTACGGAGTTTTAATCAGACACAGAGAAAGATAGGGGCATATAGTTTCGCCCCACAACCTTTTACCTCGAGGGTAATGTCAACAATAATAACTCATGCCACCCCCCTACATCCAATTAGATATATATATATATATATATATATATATCAGGTTCTTTCCAACATGCTGGGCTTGCCAAAGGATAAAATGAAAAAGGGAGAGGTGAAGATCACCATGACACTTGCATAAGGTAGAAGATAATAATAAAAGATAGGCCCTTCGCAGAGGGAAGCAGAGGTTGCCATGCGCTTTTATGGTTGGATGCACAAAATCTTAATGCGAACGAACGTTACTTTATATTGCCCCTTGTGATATGAACCTTTATTATGCAGTCTGTCGCTTTTATTACTTCCACATCACAAGATCGTATAAAGCTTATTTCTCCCACACTAATCATACATATTTAGAGAAATTTTTATTGCTTTGCACCGATGACAACTTACTTGAAGGATCTTACTCAATCCATAGGTAGATATGGTGGACTCCCATGGCAAAACTGGTTTAAGGGTATTTGGAAGCACAAGTAGTATCTCTACTTGGTGCTGAGAATTTGGCTAGCATGAGGGGGAAAGGCAAGCTCAACATGTTGGATGATCCATGACAACATACTTTATCTCAGATATAAGAAAACATAACCCATTACGTTGTCTTCCTTGTCCAACATCAACTCTTTAGCATGTCATATTTTGATGAGTGCTCCCAATCATAAAAGATGTCAATAATAGTATATTTATATGTGAAACCTCTCTTTCCTTATTACTTCCTATTAATTGCAACGATGACCAAAGCTATGTCTGCCAACTCCCAACAACTTTTAATCATCACACTCTTTCTATGTGAAGTCATTACTATCAATAAGATCAATATGAACTTTCGTTTCTTCTTATTCTTTTTCTCTTTTCTTTTATTGACCCAAGATCATAGCAAGAAAATCAAGCCCTTGACTCAACACTAATCTTTATTATGTAGCTCATGGACTCGATTACATAGAGAGATCATAAAGCAAAACTTAAAACTAGATCATGCCATAAACTTTATTCTACTAGATCAAAATACTACTAACAGGATCGAACTAAGGAAAACGATAAAGATAGGAGTTGTGATTGTGATACGATACCGGGGCACCTCCCCCAAGCTTGGCGGTTGCCAAGGGGAGTGCCCATACCCATGTGATTATATCTCATTCTTTGTTGTTGGTGTAATATTCTTGGCGATGATTCCTCTCAGGATACGATTCTCCTCTTCGAGCTTGTTGACTTGCTGCTTGAGGTCCATTGTTTCCTTACGAAGCTTTCCTGTAACGGCTAAAGCTCCTTGCACCCAAGGGTGTTTCATAGCTGCGGGAGAACAAGTGACACTCCTCTTCATATTTTCATAAGAAAGAAATCTAACGTTGGAAGGGATAACCGAGTTTGGAATAGCTGAGCTCTGTAGTTCCCCCATCGTGAACCCAGCTCGGAAGCGAGAGGTGACTTCTTGATCCTCCATGGCATCTACCCTCATTAAGTCAGCCTCCATCTCCCCCTCTGTTACTGGCCCGAAGTGGTCAGGGTCGCTGTTTGCCCTTGGTTCCGGTGCCGGATTAGATACCCGGCTCTCCCCGACTGACTCTTGAGAAGACATCTTGCTCTAATCTGCAGCAGCAACAACTCGAAACAAAAACAGAGGATATTTGCATGATATGGGAGTCAAAACCTTCGGGAGAATATATAATGAATTTATACCGACCAAAATACGTATCGTGCAAGAAAACGGAGTCCGGAAGGCACACGAGGTAGGGGGCGCGCCCAGGGGGTAGGGCGCGCCCTCCACCCTCGTGGGGCCCTTGTGTCCTTCCCGGACTGCTACTTAATTTTCTATTTTTCTAAATATTCCAAAACGGAGAAATATTGCCTTAAAAATTGTTTTGGAGTCGGTTTACTTACCGTACCACATACCTATTCCTTTTCGGAGTCTGAAACGTTCTGGAAAGTGTCCCTTATGTATTCCTCCGGGGTTACGGTTTCAATAATATTGGTTTCAACATTTATGGGATTACCTGAGATATAATGTTTAATTCTCTGACCGTTTACCAACTTCGGATTTGTGCCTTCGAAGTTGTTTTTTGTGGCACCGGAACGATAGACCTCCTCGATAACATAGGGGCCTTCCCATTTAGAGAGAAGTTTTCCTGCAAAAAATATTAAACGAGAGTTGTATAGCAGTACATAATCACCTACATTAAACTCACACTTTTGTATCCTTTTGTCATGCCATCTTTTAACCTTTTCTTTAAACAACTTGGCATTTTCATAAGCTTGGGTTCTCCATTCATCAAGTGAGCTAATATCAAATAACCTCTTTTCTCCGGCAAGTTTGAAACCGTAGTTGAGCTCTTTAATAGCCCAATATGCCTTATGTTCTAGTTCGAGAGGTAAGTGACATGCTTTTCCATATACCATTTTTTATGGAGACATACCCATAGGATTTTTATATGCAGTTCTATAGGCCCATAATGCATCATCAAGTTTCTTGGATCAATTCTTTCTAGACCTATTGACAGTCTTTTGCAAAATTAATTTAAGTTCTCTATTACTCAATTCTACTTGACCACTAGACTGTGTGTGATATGGATATGCAATTCTATGATTGACGTCATATTTAGCAAGCATTTTACGGAAAGCACCATGAATAAAATGTGAACCACCATCAGTCATTAAATATCAACGGACTCCAAACCTCGGAAAAATAACTTCTTTAAGCATTTTAATATAAGTGTTATGATCAGCACTACTAGTTGGAATAGCTTCTACCCACTTAGTAACGTAATCAACAGCAACTAAAATATGTGTATATCCATTAGAGGCAGGAAAATGTCCCATATAATCAAAGCCCCAAACATCAAACAGTTCAATAACAAGTGAATAATTCATAGGCATTTCTTGACGTCTACTAATATTACCAATTCTTTGACATTCATCACAAGATAGGACAAACTTACGGGCATCCTTGAAGAGAGTAGGCCAATAAAAACCGGATTGCAATACCTTATGTGCAGTTCTATCTCCCGTGTGGTGTCCTCCATAAGTCTCAGAGTGGCACTTGCGTAGGATCTGTTCCTGTTCATGCTCAGGTACACAATGTCTAATAACACCATCTACTCCTTCTTTATAAATATGTGGGTCATCCCAAAAGTAATGTCTCAAATCATAGAAGAACTTTTTCTTTTGTTGGTATGTGAAGCTAGGTGGTATAAATTTAGCAACTATGTAATTAGCGTAATCAGCATACCAAGGGGTACTACGAGAAGTACTTATGACATTTAATTGTTCATCAGGGAAGCTATCATCAATAGGTAGTGGGTCATCAAGAACATTCTCTAACCTAGATAAGTTGTCTACAACGGGGTTCTCAACTCCTTTTCTATCAACAATATGCAAATCAAATTCTTGTAGCAAGAGAACCCATCTAATAAGTCTAGGTTTAGCATCTTTCTTCTCCATAAGATATTTAATAGCAACATGATCAGTGTGGATAGTTACTTTAGAATCAACAATATAAGGTCTGAACTTATCACAAGCAAATAAAACTGCTAAAAGTTCTTTTTTAGTAGTAGCATAATTTCTTTGAGCATTGTTTAGAGTCTTACTAGCATAATGGATAACATTTAATTTCTTATCAACTCTTTGCCCTAGAACAGCACCTACAGCATAATCGCTAGCATCACACATAATTTCAAAGGGTAAATTCCAATCAGGTGGCTGAACAATAGGTGCAAAGACTAATGCTTTCTTAAGTATTTGAAATGCTTCGACACAATCATCATCAAAGACAAATGGTATATCTTTTTGTAATAAATTAGTCAGAGGCCGAGAAATTTTTGAGAAGTCCTTAATGAACCTCCTATAAAATCCGGCATGACCAAGGAAACTTCTTATACCTTTGATGTCCTTGGGACATGGCATCTTTTCAATAGCATCAACCTTGGCTTTATCAACTTCAATACCTCTTTCAGAAACTTTATGCCCTAAGACAATACCCTCATTAACCATAAAGTGGCACTTTTCCAATTCAAGACAAGATTAGTTTCTTCACATCTCTGCAAAACTCGATCAAGATTGCTCAAGCAATCATCAAAAGAAGATCCATAGACGGAAAAGTCTTCCATGAAAACCTCACAAATCTTTTCACAAAAGTCAAAGAATATATCCATCATGCATCTTTGAAAGATAGCAGGTGCATTACATAAACCAAAAGGCATACGTCTATAAGCAAAAGTACCAAAAGGGCATGTAAAAGTAGTCTTTGATTGATCTTTAGCCGACATAGGTATTTGAGAGAAACCAGAATAACCATCTAGAAAGCAGTAATGTGTATGTTTGCATAATCTTTCTAGCATTTGATCGATAAAAGGTAAGGGCTAATGATCTTCCTTAGTAGCCTTATTTAATTTGCAAAAATCAGTTACCATCCTATAACCTGTAATAATTCTTTGTGAAATCAATCCGTCTTTATCATTAGGAACAACAGTAATACCTCCCTTCTTAGGGACACAATGAACAGGACTTGCCCACTGACTGTCAGCAACAGGATAAATTATACCTGCCTCCAGAAGCTTTAGTATTTCTTTTCTTACCACTTCTTTCATTTTAGGATTCAGACGCCGTTGAGGATCACGAACTGGTTTGGCATCTGCTTCCAAATTTATTTTATGTTGACATAGAGTGGGACTAATGCCCTTAAGATCATCAAGAGTATATCCAATAGCAGCACGGTGCTTCTTCAGAGTTTTCAATAATCTTTCTTCTTCATGCTCTGAAAGGTTAGCACTAATAATAACAGGATATATCTTCTTTTCATCAAGATAAGCATATTTAAGATTACCAGGCAACGGTTTAAGCTCAAACACAGGATCACCCTTAGGTGGAGGGGGATCCCCTAGGATTTCAACAGGCAAATTGTGTTTCATAATAGGTTCCTATTTAAAGAATACTTCATCTATTTCCCTTCTTTCATTCATAAACATATCATTCTCGTGGTCTAGCAAATATTGTTCTAAAGGATCACTAGGAGGTAAGGCAATAGAAGCAAGACCAATAATTTCATCCTTACTAGGCAATTCTTCTTCACGATGTTGTTTACTAAATTTAGAGAAATTAAATTCATGAGTCATATCATCCAAGCCAATAGTAACAACATTCTTTTCGCAGTCTATCTTAGCATTAACAGTGTTCAAGAAGGGTCTGCCAAATATAATGGGACAAAAGCTATCTCGTGGGGAACTAAGAACAAGAAAATCAGCAGGATATTTAGTTTTCCCACACAAGACTTCAACATCTCTAACAATTCCCACTGCTGAAATAGTATCTCTATTAGCAAGTTTAATTGTGACATCAATATCTTCTAACTCAGCAGGTGCAATTTCATGCTTGATTTCTTTATACAAGTCATAAGGTATAACACTAGCACTAGCACCCATATCACATAATCCATGATAACAATGTTCTCCTATTTTAACAGAAATAACAGGCACGCCTACCACAGGTCTATTTTTATCTTTAGCACAAGGTTTAGCAATTCTAGTAGTTTCACCGCAGAACTGAATAACATGCCCATCAATATTATCAGACAAGAGATCTTTAACAATAGCAATATTAGGTTCTACTTTAACTTGCTCAGGAGGTGTATATGTTTTAATATTGCTTTTACGAACCACAGTTGAAGCTTTAGCATGATCCTTTATCCTAACAGGGAAAGGTGGTTTCTCAACATAACAAGTAGGAACAATAGGATCATTATAAGTGACAGTCTTTTCTTCAACTTTAATAGGTGCAGCTACTTTTACTTCTATGGGAGGATGATATTTAAAACACTTCTACTTAGGGAGATCAACATAAGTAGCAAAAGATTCACAGAAAGAAGCCACTATCTCAAAATCAAGTCCATATTTAGTGCTAAACTTACGGAAAATATCGGTATCCATAAAAGATTTAACACAATCAAACTTAGGTGTCATACCTGACTCCTTACCTTTGTCGAGATCCCAATCTTCAGAGTTGCGTTTAATTCTATCCAATAAATCCCATCTAAATCCAATAGTCTTCATCATAAAAGAGCCAGCACAAGAAGTATCGAGCATGTGCGATTATTTTCAGAAAGCCGAGCGTAAATTTTTTGAAGAATTGTTTCTCTTGGGAGCTCATGATTGGGGCATGAATATAACATTGATTTAAGCCTCCCCAAGCTTGAGCGATGCTTTATCCTTCGCGAGGCCAAAAATTATATATATAATTGCGGTCACGATGAACAAGATGCATAGGGTAATACTTTTGATGAAATTCCAATTTCAATCTTCTATAGTTCCATAATCTCGTATCATCACATAGCCTATACCATGTCAATGTGTCTCCCTTCAAAGATAAAGGGAAGACCTTCTTCTTAGCAACATCATCGGGTATACCTGCAAGCTTAAATAATGCACAAACTTCATCCACATATATTAGGTGTTCATTAGGATGCTTTGTTCCATCATACCCGAAGGATACTCATAAGGAATTTCATTTTCAATAGGTTCAGTAGGTTGAGGAGCAACTCTTTGCTCTACTGTTCGGGGTGAAGATACCCCGAACAAGCCCCTCAGAGGATTACTTTCCATAGTAACAAGTGACAGTAAATTTCAGCACACTATATAAATTTTTCCTTACCAAATTTCACCTACCAAAGGCGCTTCACTCCCCGGCAACAGCGCCAGAAAAGAGTCTTGATGACCCACAAGTATAGGGGATCTATCGTAGTCCTTTCGATAAGTAATAGTGTCGAACCCAACGAGGAGCAGAAGGAAATGATAAGCGGTTTTCAGCAAGGTATTCTCTGCAAGTACTGAAATAAGTGGTAACAGATAGTTTTGTGATAAGATAATTTGTAATGAGCAACAAGTACCAAAAGTAAATAAAGTGCAGCAAGGTGGCCCAATCCTTTTTGTAGCAAAGGACAAGCCTGGACAAACTCTTATATAAGGAAAAGCGCTCCCGATGACACATGGGAATATCGTCAAGCTAGTTTTCATCACGTTCATATGATTCGCGTTCGGTACTTTGATAATTTGACATGTGGGTGGACCGGTGCTTGGGTGTTGTTCTTAATTGAACAAGAATCCCACTTATGAGTAACCTCTATTGCAAGCATCCGCAACTACAACAAAAGTATTAAGGTAAACCTAACCATAGCATGAAACATATGGATCCAAATCAGCCCCTTACGAAGCAACGCATAAACTAGGGTTTAAGCTTCTGTCACTCTAGCAACCCATCATCTACATATTACTTCCCAATGCCTTCCTCTAGGCCCAAATAATGGTGAAGTGTTATGTAGTCGACGTTCACATAACACCACTAGAGGCTAGACAACATACATCTCATCAAAATATCGAACGAATACCAAATTCACATGACTACTAATAGCAAGACTTCTCCCTTGTCCTCAGGAACAAACATAACTACTCACAAAGCATATTCATGTTCATAATCAGAGGGGTAATAATATGCATAAAGGATCTGAACATATGATCTTCCACCAATTAAACCAACTAGCATCAACTACAAGGAGTAATTAACACTACTAGCAACCTACTAGAGATGAACTAGGGTTTTGAGATGAGATGGTGTTGATGAAGATGTTGATGGAGATTGCCCTCTCCCGATGAGAGGAGCGTTGGTGAAAACGATGGCGATGATTTCCCCCTCCGGGAGGGAAGTTTCCCTGGTAGAACAGCTCTGCCGGAGCTCTAGATTTGATCCTCCAAGGTTCCACCTCGTGGCGGCAGAGTTTCGTCCCGAAATGTTGCTTCTGGATTATTTTTTCTTGACAAAAGACTTCATATAGCAGAAGATGGTCATCGGAGAGCCACTAGGGGGCCCACGAGGTAGGGGGCACGCCCTAGGGGGGGCGTGCCCCCCACCCTCGTGGAAAGGGTGTGGGCCCCCTAGTCTTCATCTTTGGCGAGGATTTTTCATTATTTATTATAAGGTATTCCATGGAGTTTCAGGACTTTTGGAGTTGTGCAGAATAGGTCTCTAATATTTGCTCCTTTTCCACCCCAGAATTCCAGCTGCCGGCATTCTCCCTCCTTATGTAAACCTTATAAAATAAGAGAGAATAGCCAAAAGTATTGTGACATAATGTGAAATAACAGCCCATAATGCAATAAATATCGATATAAACGCATGATGCAAAATGGACGTATCAGTTCGCCGACGTTTCGTGCGGCCAGGATGGGGTTGCTTGCTAGCAAAGTTTTTATTTCCTACAGTCCAGCTGTTGCAGCGTCCGTCCACACAAAGTGGTCGGTGCGTCAGAGCAGGAGATACAATGGCAATGCCTTTTCTCCTAATCTGGAGATTAAACGGCTCAAGGCAGCCACGCACCCGGCTAGTTTTTGGACCTGCTTGAGGTCAGTTGGTGTTGCCAATTGTGACAGGGCCCGGATTTTGGCTGGGTTTGCTTCAATTCCTCTATCAGAGATAATAAACCTCAGCAGTTTGCCGGCGGGAACGCCGAAAACACACTTTTCTGGACTGAGCCTTATGGCATATGTTCGGAGGTTGTCGAATGTGAGGCGTCCAATGATTCAGCATGTTTTGTTTTGATGACTGCGTCATCTACATATGCCTCCACAGTCTTGCCGATTTGCTTTTCCAGGCATGTTTGAATCATGCGTTGGTAAGTGGTGTCGGCGTTCTTGAGCCCAAAAGGCATAGTGTTGAAGCAGAAAGGCCCACACAGGGTGATGAATGCCGTTGTGGCTTGGTCGGATTCCTTCATCTTAATTTGATGGTATCCGGAGTATGCCTCGAGGAAACACAGTGAATCGTGTCCCACGGTTGCATCAATAATCTGGTCGATGTGAGGTAGTGGGAAGGGGTCCTTAGGGCAGGCCTTGTTAAGGTCTTTGAAATCGACACACAGGCGCCAGGATTTGTCCTTTTTGGTACCATGACCAGGTTTGCTAGCCAGTCCGGATGTTTGATCTCTCTGATAAACCCGACTTCAAGTAGCTTGGCTAGCTCCTCCCCCATAGCCTGTCACTTGGGTTCGGAAAATCACCGGAGTGTTTGCTTGACCAGCTTGTATCCCTTCAGTATGTTGAGGCTATGTTCAGCCAGCGCGCGTGGGATTCCTGGCATATCCAAGGGGTGCCACGCAAAGATGTCCCAGTTCTCGCGCAAGAACGCGTGCAATGCGGCGTCGACCGTCGGGTCCAGCTGTGCCCCAATAGAAGCTGTTTTCTTGGGATCCGTCGGGTGGACTTCAAATTTGACTATTTCGTCAGCTGGCTTGAAAGAGGTGGATTTAGGCCTTTTATCAAGAATTATGTCGTCACTATCCACTGTGGAACGCAGAGCGGTGAGTTCCTCGACCGCTAGGGCTTCGGACAGTGCCTCAAGGGCCAGGGATGCGGTTTTGTTTTCGGCACGGAGTGCTATGTCCGGATCACTGGAAATAGTGAGAACACCATTGGGCCCGGGCATCTTGAGCTTGATGTACCCGTAATGAGGTATAACTTGAAAGCCTGTGAATGCATCTCGTCCTAACAGGGCATGATATCCACTGTTGAAAGGAGCCACCTGGAAGATTATCTCTTCGGACCTATAGTTTTCTGGTGTGCCGAATACCACATCTAGTTTAATTTTCCCTGAGCATCTTGCTTCCCTACCGGGGATGATTCCATTAAAGGATGTATTGCTCTGCTCAATGCGACTCCTGTCCATTTGCATTTTATTGAGCGTGTTCTCATTGATGAGGTTTAGCCTGCTGCCATCATCCATTAACACTTTAGTGAGCCAAAAGCCATCCACGATTGGGTTTAGGACCAAAGCGGCTGGTGCCCGGACTGAGCGGGACCTTGGTTCGTCCTCGGCATTGAAAGTGATCGCTGTATCGTTCCAAGGGTTTATTGCTGCTATTTGGCAGACTTCGACGAGGTCGCGGAGCGCCCTTTTGTGCCGATTATTTGATGAGAAGGTCTCGAAGACCGTGAATACTTTGAGATCGGTGTCCTCCGAAGAGTACTTCTCTGGGGTGTTGGTGGTAAGGATACCCTCGCCGCTCTTGGCCACCTCCCGGAGTATCCAAAATGCCCGTAGGTTGTGTGTTGGTTTGGTATTTGGTGTCATGTATATTTGACAGGGCCTATTGAGCCATTCCTCGAAGATAGTTCTATGTCCCGTAAAGGGTTTGGTTTTCTTGTCCACGGGATGATGATCAGGTGCCCCGCGATGGTGCGTCCTTTTTGCCCACCCGGGAAATGGCTTAAATGTCTACGGTTCCCAGCGGGTTGTCTGATTTTTTCAGGTGCTTTCCATTGCGCAGTACTTCTGTACTATGTGTGCCAAATCTGCAAAGTGCAGTACGTGACGGCGATTGAGGGCATTAAGGATTCCCTCATCCGTACAATTGTTGCGAAATACTGAAATTGCGTCGTTGTCGCAGCAGTCTTTTATCTTGTTTTTAACAAGAAGGAATCTGGCCCAAAAGTGATGGACTGTCTCTCGAGGCTGCTGCCACACACATGTTAGGTCGCATATGTCCGGAGGGCCGGAATTTCTTGGAGAATATTGCTTGTGGTGGGTGGGCGGGCTTAAATTCACACCTTGACCCATTGTGGAATCCGGAGTTTGAAGAATTTCTGAGGTTACCAGCTCAGGTTCCGGAGTGTCCGGAGAAATCTCAGGCTTAATGTCCAATTTTATACTCGGAGGATGGGGAGTGTCCTCCCGAGGACGGGTATCCAATTTTCCGGGTTCGGAAATCCGAACGTAGTTTGTTCTCAATGTAGGAGAAGAGTTATTGTCAGCTTGTTGCTCCAGAATCGCTACCTGGTGGGTGATCGGTGGAGTTTTAATTTCTCTCTGGTCGGGTTTAAGCCCGATCTGATCATAGTCAGTTGAGACTCTAGCAGCTCATTCAAAGACGATAGATATGCCGGATTCATCTTGTTGGAGTATTCGGGGCTGATACGGAGAGGGTTTTCGGCGACTTGGGGGTTGCTTTCGGCTTAACGGCCGGACGGGCACCCATGGTGAAGCCGCCAAGCCGGAGGGTTTGCCCTGAAACTAAGGCCCCTCCAGAAGTGATACTGTCCTTGATGACAAGGCGAGCCATCGAGCCTTTCGACGATGACACAGTGGAACTCTCAATGAAAGCACCAATGTCGGTGTCAAAAACGGCAAATCTTGGGTAGGGGGTCCCGAACTGTGCGTCTAAGGATCGAAGGTAACAGGAGACAGGGAAACGGTGTTTACCCAGGTTCGGGCCCTCTTGATGGAGGTAATACCCTACGTCCTGCTTGATTGACTTTGATGAGTATAGGGGTTACAAGAGTTGATCTACCACGAGATCGTAATGGCTAAACTCTAGATGTCTAGCATGTATGATTATGATTGCCTCTAAGAACTAAACCCTCCGGTTTATATGGACACCCGAGGGGGCTAGGGCTGTACAAATTCGATTTATAGAGAAAGGAATCTTCATATCCGCACACCAAGCTTGCCTCCTACGCCAAGGAGAGTCCCATCCGGACACGGGGAAAAGTCTTCCATCTTGTATCTTCACGGCCCATCAGTCCGGCCCACGTCACACAGCCCGGACGCCCGAGGACCCCATAATCCAGGACTCCCTCACCCACAGGTACCAATCTAAGGTTTTGGGACCGAGATCAAATACAAGAGATGAACTAGCGTTTGAGAGGAGATGGTGCTTGGTGAAGATGTTGACGGAGATTGACCCCCTCTCGATGAGAGGATCGTTGGTGATGACGATGGCAATGGTTTCCCCCTTCCGGAGGGATGTTTCCCCGACAGAATAGCTCTGACGGAGCCCTAGATTGGTTCTGCCCAGGTTCCACCTCGAGATGGCGGCGCTTCGTCCCGGAAGCTTCCTTTTGATTTTTCTCAGTCAAAACACACCATATAGCCAAAGATGGGCACCGGAGGCCTGCCAGGGGGCCCACAAGGTCGGGGGGCACCCTCCACCCTTGTGGCTGGCTGGTGGCCCCCCTCTGGTACTTTCTTCGCCTAATATTTTTTATATATTGCAAAAACATGCTCCGTGAAGTTTCAGGACTTTTGGAGTTGTGCAGAATAGGTCTCTAATATTTGCTCCTTTTCCAGTCCAGAATTCCAGCTGCCGGTATTCTCCTCTTCATGTAAACCTTATAAAATAAGAGAGAATAGGCATAAGTATTGTGATATAATGTGTAATAACAACCCATAATGCAATAAATATCAATATAAAAGCATGATGCAAAATGGACGTATCAGGCAGCCAATTTTAGACGATGTGCCGGAAGTTGCGGCACAAAATGTGCCAGAAACTGAGGCCCTTAGAAGGTCTAATAGAACAAGAAGATTAGCTATTTCTACTGATTATAAAGTTTATAACACGGAAATAGTACATACGGAAAAAGATCCCACGTCTTATGAAGAAGCCATTAGAAGCCCTAACTCATCAAAATAGCTAGAGGTAACGGAAGATGAAATGAAATCGATGAGTTCCAAAGATGTTTGGGGCTTAGAGAAAATACCTAAAGGAGCCTAAACAGTGGGCTGCAAATGGGTCTACAAAACTAAGTATGACCCTAATGGGAATGTAGAAAAGTATAAAGCCCAACTTGTGGCAAAAGAATTTACACAAAGAGAAGGGATTGACTACAATGAGACTTTTTCCCCAGTCTCATGTAAGGACTCCTTCAGAATCATAATGGCATTAGTTGCACATTTTGATTTAGAGTTACATCAAATGGATGTTAAGACGGCATTTTTGAATGGTGATTTAAAAAGAAAAGGTCTACATGAAACAACCCAAAGGTTTTATCATGGAAGATAAGAAAAATATGGGATGTCGCCCGAAGAAATCTATTTATGGATTAAGGCAAGCCTCTAGACAGTGGTATATAAAGTTTAATCAAACGATTAAAAGTTTTGGATTTAAAGAAAATATTGAGGACAACTGCATTTATGCAAAGTTTTAAAATGGGAAATATATTTTCCTAATCTCGTATGTGGATGATATCCTCCTTGCTAGCAGTGATGTTAATCTACTACAAGAAACAAAGAAGTTCTTATCCTCAAATTTTGACATAACAGATCTTGGTGAAGCATCATATGTTTTGGGCATAGAAATTCACCGAGATAGGAACAATGGTGTCTTAGGACTATCGCAGAAAGCATATTTAGAAAAGGATCTTCAAAAGTATAATATGCATGCGAGTAAAGCCACACCGCTCATATAGTCAAGGGCGATAGTTTTGGGAAATTCCAATGTCTGAAGAACTAGTACGAGATCGTTAAATGAAAGCGGTACCATATGCTTCGGCTGTTGGAAGCTTACAGTATGCACAAGTGTGCACTTGCTCTGACTTAGCTTTTATCAACGGGGTACTCGGTAGATATCAAGAGAATCCAGGCATTGAGCACTGGAAGATGGTAAAGAAAGCATTGCGTTATGCGCAAGGCACGAAGGACTACATGCTAACATACAGGAGATGTGATTCCCTAGAGATAAAAGGGTATTCAAACGCAGATTTTGCGGGGGATAGAGATGATAGAAAATCCACGTCAGGATACGTACTCACTCTCGTTGGGGGAGCTATTTCGTGAAAAAGCTCCAAAGAGTCAATAGTTGCATCATCCACGATGTATGCAGAATTCATAGCATGCTCCGAGGCCACGGGACAGGCGATATGGCTAAAGAAATTTATACCCGACTTGAAAGTGGTAGATTGTATTTACAAACTACTAAAGATGTACTATGACAACCAGCCTGCGGTTTCTATGCTCACAACAAGTCGAATAATGTTGCCAAAATAATAGAGATAAGGTATTATGTTGTGAAAGATAAAATCCAGAATCACACTGTAAGTCTCGAGCATATAAGGACGAAGGATATGCTTGCGGATCCGTTAACGAAAGGCTTACCACCCAATGTGTCCAAGGAACACTTAGCCGGCATGGGTTTAAGGAAAAACCTATGATTCCTGGACCATGAGAGGCTCAAAAGGATCAGAATTTGTTTCTAAACAAAACGTATGTTGTAGTTGTATGATTTTATCGGCAATTAAGCTGTGACGATGAAACATGCTCTATGTATCAATATGTGATGAAACAAATAAACTAGAAAATATAAGGTTAAAAGTGAAGTTGAGATAAAGGGGGGAAATGTTAGGTTGATCTCTCTCCCGTTCGAGCCCAACGGGTCGAACGGGCCCTTGCATCGCGCCCTGATCGGGGGCGCCCAACCAAACCATGGTTGGTGGGCCCCTGTGACCCGTGCTATATAAACAGAGGTGTGGGCCGGGGCACATGATACGAGGTTCATCGCTGCCACAAACCCCACCGAAATCTCCTACCGATTTAGGGTTAGCGCGGTGCTCACGGGAAGCTCCACCACCGCCGCCATCCACTCTCTCCCATCACCGCCGTTGCCATCCACCATGGCCACCTTGGCGGGATCATCGACTTAGAGTGAAGGTAGGACTACCAGATTGATCTAGCCTAATCGATCCAAAGCAGTCTAACACTACGTTCTGGATCTCTGTTGCTCTGTTTTGGATTGCAAAAGGTAGTACTAAAAACAAGAGAGCACCGAGCGCCTCCCCATCTCCACTCCGGCCGGCTGCGCCGACGGAGCAGATCCGGGTTCGGGCCGGGCAACGAAGCTTGGAGACGACGACTCTCGAATTGTAAGAAACAACAGGATACCACGTGCAAACTCTGCAATTTGCTCTTAAGATATCTCTCACTTCTGTGCCCACACTAGCACAGGGAAGAATGGAAATATCCATGGGCTCAACCACTGGGGTGTTGAAATATGCAAAAGAATTGTACTGCTGGCAACTGCAAGCTGCCCCTTCAGAGTTCAGAATATACTAGTACAATACAGGACGCTGAGATTGATATAGAATACATAAACTCGTGGTACCACGAAGTGGAATGCACAAGATACTGCTCATTCCACAGCATGCCCAAAACCTCCCTGGTCTCCTGATTTACAACAGTACAACATCTGCTCATATATACACACCCCCAAGTTTCCGTCCAGCGGTATCGTCGATGAGCGGCTGGATACCTTACCTTACACAACAGGAACAAATTATGGAATGAAAGGAACTCTCTCATATGCTCCAATACCAACAAGGGATGAATCAAGCAAACAACGGTGGGATAATATACGCCGCTGCAATATGATGCAAGAAGAAGGCAGAATTACAGACAACCAGCTGACAACTTCCTCTGTTCTTTTCTGTTCTCATACTTTCAAGTTTTCCTATTGATGCCACTTACTCCATCAGTACAGCTGCTGCTGTCGAGGGTGTCTGAACGACCCGCTGGCGTAGAGCATCTGATAAACCGGCTTGATCCTCGCGATGAAAACTAGGCAGATCAGGGTTCCACAGCAACACACCATGGCACAGACGTAGAATGTGAGCCTGAAACAGTCAGGTCCAAAGCAGTTTGAAGGGTCCAGCACGCCAGGGTTCTGCCTCTCCGCCTCCTTGTCGTAGACGTAACCGGCGAGGAGGGCCGAGAAAAAGAACGCGCCGATCGGGTTCACCATGAGCATGAAGTTGTACATCAGCCCGAAGTCCTTGAGCCCGAAAAGCTCCGACACGGTCGGTATCATGACTGCGAACTGGACCCCATAGCATATCCCCAGCAGCGTCGTTGACACATAGATCAGGCTGTGGAGGCCGGTCGCAAAAAGGAGGAAGGTTACCACCATGATTATTTGTGTGCACATCATCCAGAAAGGACGAGGAAGCATTCTTGTTCTGCAATGTACCAAGTCAAAGTGTTACTCAACTATTTTCAGAAGTAGCAATTATTTCATGATGTTTCAATAGACAAAAAAAGATCATTCAAATAAAAAACGTGGGAAAATGTGTGTTTAAACAGATGCAAAACATACAAGACAATGAGATCAACAACTATTATGTCTGAAGGGTTAGTGATTTAACATGGAGTGATATTACTGATTGTGTATACTATGACGTTAGCTGCTGCTTAATTCTTGTGAACATTTTTTAGACACAAGACTTTACATCTCTGCCCTGCATCCACTGAACAGATAACCCAGCTCATCAAGCGTAATCCTTGTGATGCATACTTAGGGAAAAAGTTGCTACAAACTAGTTAAAAGAGGACTAACCTTACGAAATATTCAGAGATTGATCCACCAAGGATACGGCCAACAAAGTTGCAGAAGCCGAAGAGGCACAACAAAACAGTTGTGTCATTAGCACCAACAGAAGTCCCAATCTGAGCTAGGTTGTTCAGAGCAGTGACACCAGTGCCAACACCACAAAAGTATACAATAAACAGTAGCCAGAAATCTGCCTTAACTAAGGCTTCAGCAAATGTGAAATCGTCCCCTCTTCTTGGCCCTTTCCTCTTCTTCAAATTCACTGCTCCCTCACCCTCAGCAAGCAGAACATCCAGATCAGTCTCATCAGAATCATTGTTGCCTGGAACAAACGTCGCCGACGTGCCACGCAGAAGCGGTTCTCCGTTCTCTTGATCCGCACCGGACAAACTATCCGTTGAATAAGACGGAACAAGCAGGGCGCTGGCCTTCTCCTCCTTTGGCTTGCTTGGATAAAGTGTCATTTTGATTGGTATGGCAAGTGGAGAAAGGAGCAGGAGTATCATTATACCAAATAAAAGGTAGGTGATAGTCGCACTTAGGTTCAAAGTGTCGCCGAGTATCGTAGCCACCATAAGATACACGCCGAGAACCACACTAGAGACCTGCGTGAACACGAAGTGGCTGTGTTCTGTTGCATTATCCTCATCCAGTGATGGGGTGCAGGGCCTGACAAAATACATCACCACAACACATGCTACCGGGATCCCCAAAGCAAGCAACAGCAAAAGGTTTGTGGGCGAATTGTTAAGCATTCCATTGAACGTTTCCGTGTAGACAGCAGCACTAACAGCAACATAACCTTTGATGAGACCGGCAACGGTTCCTCGGCTGAGAGGAAAGTTCCTCATGTTGGTCACAAGCGCCGCAGTTCCCAACCACGCACTGCTGTTTGTGCCGACACATAGAGCTATACACAACTGCAATAACAAAGAGAAAACGTTCATGGTATATAAGACTATCTGAAATTTTTGATACAAGATGTATAAGCAATCGTATACGGCTTATTCATCAAGCTACCACGTTACTCAGAAGAGAACTTGTATCAGAAGTAAATTTGATGCTTTAAAAAATTTGCCACATGGAAAAACAATTTATCAACAGGTCATGCATTGAGCATTCGCACGCCTCCTGCATCATGAATGCTATATTTGGCACAGTTCATTTGTCTGGTGATGCATCAATCAGATTTGAAGCCCCACGGGTATCGTAAGGATCAGCCACCAGCCCATCATGGCTCAGTAAAATGTGTGGCAAATCTGGCTTCTTGCCCTCTATCCTTAAGTAACTCGGCCATGGGGGGACGTTTTCACAATAAGCCAAAAAGTGTACAGAGAGAAACAACCTTAAATGGATTACGAGAAACCAGCACTCACTGTTAAGCAAAGTGTGAAGTGTCTATATAGTCTACTATCAACATTTGTTTAGGGTGATCATGCACATAATGCACCTTATGTCCTTTAGTTCTTGTTCCGGTTTTCAGCCTTGTTTCCCTTATAAACGGGGTCAAGTTGTTTAGGTTTTCGATCCGGTTTCCCTTATAAACTGGATCACTCTCTTGGCATAATGGCCACTTTGAGTAATATTCAGGTGGAGGGACTCCTCCCCCGGTGATTTCTCAAAAAAAAAATCACCCTCCATTATGACAAGATCATCACATATGTGCTGACGTTCTTTATGTTGGTGACAAGCAAATTAGCAGCCGCCATCGTTTTTCCCTATTTAAAATGCTCATTCCTTTACCGGCACACTGAGCGTAAATACAAAAATTCTGGTAAACCTACAGTACTGAAGTGATTTGCAGATTTCCCGGGAAAAAAAGTGATTTGCAGATGATCTTATAAAACTATATTAAGTAAAGTCAACTTGACCTTTTCATGAGAAAAAAAGTCATTTTCACCAAATTTCTCTCTACAAACTGGCAATAAAAAAGATTCCCCGCATATCCAACATCACCAAAATCAGGCTGGAAGATCTGCTTCCATCCGTGGAGGCTATTGGGGTCATAATGCGCCAGTGTGAGCTGTCGGGTTGAACAGAATTGAAAACCCAGATTTATTGCGCGGTCCAACGCCGAAACCAATTCTGGCCTACTTACAGAAATGATTGGCAAGATAAAGAATGTGCCCATTTTGCCAACCATATCACGACAAGTTCAGCGGATGAACATAATACTATCCCGATTGAAAAACAAGTAGTATGTGTGCTACTCCCTCAAAAAAAAAGTAGTATGTGTGCTACTGTACCACATTTAGCTTCACGCCAGACTGAAAGGAAAATGTCTACTGCCGGCGTTAACGTCAATCATACAACGGGAACACAATGATTTACTTGCTTGAAAGGAGATATCGTAAGGCATAAGAACCATCTTGCTGAGTTCCACCAGACAATCAACGCACTGACACGCGTTTGATGCCCAACGAACAACCACCAAAACGGCAATCATAGCCATTGGAAAAGAATAATGGCAATCATACAGCGAGTGGATGAAATACTAGCGGCTGATTTGGATGATTCCGCGCTTCAATCCAAGGGCCGATTAATCGGCTCAACTCGCCCTTCACCGTCGAAATCAATGGAAACAAAACAGGGCGTGCAAGCGGGATAATCTCGGATGCAGAGGGGCGAGGGGAGAAGGGGGAAGAGGGGGAGCGTACCACCCAGTAGGGCATGGCGACGGTCTTGGTGACGGCGAGCCAGACGGTGCCGAAGCCGAAGAAGGCGCAGGCGGAGCCGATGAGGAGGATGAGCCAGGGCGGGAGGCGGTTGGCGAGCACCCCGGGGACCAACCCCACGTTCTCGCCCACGTCGTTGGCGACGCCCAGCATGGTGAGCGCCTTCTGGTTGTACCCGAGCGCCTCCTTGACGGCGTGCGAGTAGAGCGGGAAGACGTAGGCGCTGCCGGCCGCCACCTGCACCCACACCGCCGCCGCCAGCCCCACCCACGGCGGCCGGCTCCCCGCCTTCACCTTCCCCAGCCCTCCGCCGCCCGCCATCTCGATCCCCCTCGGCGTCGCACTCGCCGAGCTCCCTAGCGACAGTAGCAGCTGCTGGTACTATGGCTGCGTGATTGATGTGGGCTGTCGGGCACTCGGGGTGGTGTGTGGGGGAGAGGAGGCCGTGCGTGCTTTTGGCTGAGGCAGAGGAAGCTCAGTTGGCACCACTCTAGCAGCGTGGCGCCGTCAGTTAAATAGTCTCGTCCTGCTTCGCTTTCTCCTTGCGTGTCGCCTCGCCTCCTGGAACCAAGGAAAGCCAGCGAAAATATATTCATATACATTTATCAACGCTATAGGAACTGGTCCTTGGTCACATTTCACCGAGACATGCATATGGGGTGATAAATGATAAATGTGCAGTTGATTCCCTCTCAAGTCGCAAATATTTAAATGTACTCATTTTTTACTAAAAATATTTCATTTTTACATTTTTTTTTGTGTTTCTACATGAGGATAAGGAGATCGAGAATGGATGACGAGAGTATTTCGATAAGTTGTTCCATGAAGAGAATGAAAGCTCTACCATTGAGCTGGACGACTCCTTTGGTGACACCAGCTGACTTTTTAACTTGACGAATCCGGAAGCCTGAAGTGCAAGCCATGTGTCTTGATTGTATCTCCATTAAAGTGCGAAGATGCTTTCGAGATATAATGATAGTATGTCTAACTAAGAGCAACTCTATCTGATATCCTCAAATTTAGAGTAAACGGTCGAGTACCCTTTAATGGAGTATTTTTACTCCTCTAAATTTTGGCTATTTCTATTTGATCCCATAAACGTAGCCGTGTAAAAAGGAATTCAGTGCGCGCAAATACAAATTCAATTCAATTAAATACTTATAAAACCTACTAAAACAAAAATTCGGTGCCGATACATAATATTTTACATTGGCGTTAACTAATCGAAACTTACTAAACTAATCAATATCCGTCTCTTCGACGAGCTTCTTCCAATCGCCTCCGGTCAGCCTACCGATCAAATGGTTGGGGCCTTGGTCGTCGCCATCGTTGTTGCCGCCACCGTCTTCATCGCCGCCGGACAGAACGATGACATTCATCCCTCCTATAGCTAGCTGCTCGTACAAGCGGCGTTCCGCCTCTACTTGCTTCGGGTAGCGGTGGTGGAGCTCCGCCATGAACGCCTCACCGGCGGCCTCTGTCCCGATGCGCTCCCAGCCTCCTGTTCCTCCCTCCTCTCCCGCACAGAGACTACCCGCAGGTCGACGGGATCCAACAGTGGCATCTCTCCAAACTCGAAGTTCCGGTGGCCATCGGCGCCGTGTAGGCGAACGGGCATGATGCCGTATGCCCGCGTCACCTGCTCGGCGAAATGGAAGCTCTCAATCCAGATCTTCTGGTGGGTGTGCCGGTCGGTTATGTCAGCTAAGTATGGCAATGGGTAGGGTATGGGGCGTGTAGAGCAATACCATATACATACCCGTGTAGCCAATGGATACAAAATTTTATCCATACCCATACTCATGGGTATGAAACTTTACCCATACCCTACCCGACGGGTACCTATACCCATTAGGTACCCAATGAGTAGATCAAATAGCACACAAGTTATTTACAATTTTACATTCATCGATAGAACATTTGACAAAAAAACATTTATCTCAATTCAATAATAGATAGATGAGTACATGACAATTAGCTCAATTCAAATTGACAATTGGTGACAACTTTAACACAGGTTCACAAGCTCACAACACACCTCACCAAATAACATCCGACAAGTAACAAATAAAAAACATCTGGAGCACCCATCAGCCAACACAAACGGCAGCTAGCACAAACTAGAATATGTTGGAGCCCCACGGGTAAGATCCACATGTTAATATAAATGGGTAGGGTATGGGTATATCCACGGGTAGAAGGCTATACCGTTCCCTACCCATGACTTAATGGGTAGGTTATGGATACTACTCATGTGTATAAAATTATGCCCATACCCTGCCCATGCGGGTACGGTATCCACGGGTACATGTACCCATGGTTAAAATTGCCATCCATGTTTTCCACTTTCGATGTCGCATGCCGATGTATTGCTTCTATGGCGGCGACGGTGGGAGCCCGAGGAAGCCGGGCAAGCGGTCGCGGGAGGAAGAAGTGGTGGCACGGCGGGAGGAAGAAGCGGCAGAATTGCCACGGCCTCGACATCGCTCATGGCGGCGCGGATCTGCACTGCGGATGGGTGGTGGGGAGCGGTGGCGGTGGGATCCCACCATTATCGATGAAGGAGTGGGTGCGGTACGGTGCGGGGCTCACTGGCGGAGATTGGGTGGAGGAGAGGTGCAGTTGGATTTCACTCCACGACTCCATGGAGGAGTAAATATAAGGGTTCGGCACCGCTTAGAGTATTTTTTTACTCCTGTAAGCATTTTTGGGCTTCGGCTAGGTGTCATCTAGAGAAGAAAAATTGATTTTTTTTCTATTCTGACCGATTTTAGTGGATCGGCTAGAGTTGCTCTAATTTTTTCAATCTCATTTTTTTGGTCAAAAAAGATATTTGAAGAATAAAGAAGAATGACAAACATGACAAAAAATCAGCTTGGGTTCATGCCTGGAAATTTGACCATGGGTGCTACTTTTACAATAAGTTATGAGAGATACACAGATCAAAACAAGGACATGCATATGTTCATTGACTTGTAGAAGATCTACAATTAGATATTGTGAAATGCCATGTGGTGCCTTGGAGAAACACAGAGTCCCAACAAACTATATTACTCTCATCAAGGACATGTATGGTAATGTTGGGACAAGTATTCATACAAGTGATGGTACACTGATGACTTTCCAATTGAAATAGGACTCAACCAAGGGTGGGCTTTGAACCCTTATCTTTTTTGCTTTTGTAATGGATGAGGTCACAAGGGATATACAATGAGTTATCTCAAGGTGGATGCTCTTTGCGAATGATATGGTGCTAGTCGATGATAGTTGGATGAAGGTTAATAGAAAGTTGGAGCTGTGGAGGCCAACTTTGAAATTATAAGGTTTTTGACTTAGTAGAACTAAAACTGAGCACATGAGGTATGGTTTTAGTACTCTAAACACGAGGAGGAGAAAGTTAGCCTTTATGGGCAAGTGGTACCTCAGAAGGACACCTTTAGATATTTGGGGTCAATGATGCAGAAGAATGATGATATTGGTAAATATGTGAGATGTCGAATCAAAGCTGGATGGATGAATTGGCACCAAGCTTCTAGCGTCCTCTGTGATAAGAAAGTGCAACAAAAACTAAAAGGCGGATTCTAGAGAACGGTGATTCGACCAACAGTGGTGTATGGCACAGAATGTTGACAAACTAAAAGGATACATGTCCAACAACAAAGAGCCGCGATCCGCATGATGGGATGGATATATGATCATACAAAAAAGAAATGCATCTAGAATTACGATATACATGATAGAGTTCTGGCAGCATCAATCGGAGAGAGGTTTGTCCAACATTGTCTGAGGTGTTTTTGGGCATATCCAACGCATGTCGCCTGAAGCATCAGTGTTGATGGGGAATACCTATGGAGTAGGCCCATGGATATGTACCACTAGTGCAGAACCGGGCAATAGCACCGTTCGTAAGGCCCTTTAGTGCCTGTTTGGTAACTGACACTAAAGTGTGGGCACTAAAGGTCCCCCCCTTTAGTACCGGTTCAGCACGAACCGGTGCTAAAGGGCAACCACGTGACACGAACTAGCTCCAGGAGCAGGGAGCCCTTTTGGTACCGATTGGTGACACCAACCGGTATTAAACGGTTGGGGGGTTTGGGTTTATGATTTCTTTTTCATTTAATTTTGTGTTTTCCATTTAATTCTTTTTCGTTTGCTGGTATTTTACGATGCTACATATTGTACACGTTATGCATATATATAAATAGAATTTCTAATAGAACCGATCATATATATATATATATATATATATATATATATATATCATCGAATGTCTCACAACCACCATTAATTCACACATATATACACACATGTATATATGTATATAATTAGGTAGCTATATACAATTTCTCCTAATTGGTGCCTTCGAAGCACGATAACAATTGGAAGTGGTTCATGGAGCGGTGGCGGGTAATAGTATTCTCCTTTGGGATCTATGACCTGGTTGAGCAAAAATCCTGCTATTTCCTCTTGCATTGCTTCTATGCGGTCCTCTGGTAGGAGCTGCTCCCGCACCTCTTTGAATTGTTAAGGAGATCAATATGCATGTGTATTAGTTGTGTGACTAGATATCGATAATGGTGTAAAAATTGTGAATAGTGTTCTGACAAACGTACCCACTCCTGTCTTTGAGATCTGCTCCTTTCAGACGCCATCATGCGAATGTTCTCGCAAATGTAGTATGCACATAGATTATTCTCCGGCGCCTGCTTCAGGGCCTTTACGAGAATGGAATTTGATCAGATAATAATTAATCAAGCATGATAATTAAAGAGATGGCAGCTAGCTAGCTAGTACTACTTAATTACTTACCTTGGGTCGATACCATTTCAGATTTTTTTTCCATTGGCCTGG
The DNA here is from genome assembly GCF_003073215.2 of Triticum urartu. Classification (NCBI taxonomy): domain Eukaryota; kingdom Viridiplantae; phylum Streptophyta; class Magnoliopsida; order Poales; family Poaceae; genus Triticum; species Triticum urartu. Next base: position 578,097,692 of record NC_053023.1, on the reverse strand, counting down.
AGTGACGCTGATGAACTTTTCCCAAGCCCTGCCCGCCGACAAAAAAAATTAATAAAGGGGTTATTAAATAGTTCATATCAGGAAATGACAAACTAAATAGGCTGAGATATAGTTAATAATGATTAAAATTACCTGTTGACTATCCCAGACAAGATGGTGTAGTCACTTGGTTTTTTAAGTAGTGAGTCTAGTACTTCAACTGTTCCTTCATCAACTTTATGATTAATAAGATCCAGTGAAATCTGCATGCACACACGTTTGCATGTCTTAATTAAGCGGGCATATGTAAGCAAAAACATGTAGCTAGCTAGTAGGAAAAAACAGAATTTGTAGTACAAGACAGTGTGACTCAGTCGAAGTTGTAAGGAAGTAATATATCTTCATTGTATTTGAGGCACTTGAAGAACTCTAGAATGCTTTCCTCTACACTTTTTCGTAATATGGATCTAATTTCCATGTGTATTCATTAATGGTATTTGGGTCAACGAACCCAATGCCACAGCGTCCACCTTTTTTATTTCATAAATCTTCATCATGCATAATACCACAGAAAAGAATATAGTGAGGATAATTACAGGTAATGATTGATCAAAATGATCACTACAGCTAGCTTGAGACTTAAATTACAGAAAGAAATCACTTACAGACAATAGCAACTGACGATAGATTTGTCGAGTGCGTCTTGATTGTATAACTGAAATAGTTTTGAATACTCAACGGACATAGCTTTCTCATGGTAGTAATGATCCTTCTTGACATTCACCATGAGGGACTCTCTATTGGAAATCTTGGTAATGTCCATGTACCATTGATGCAATTCATACATTCTCGTTGGGAGCTTCTTGACCTCGTCTGGCTCGACCAAAGGTTGGCCCCGGATATATTTCCGTTTTATTTCCTCCTTTCTAAGCGGAGGCATGGGCTCGATGTCGAGGAGTTGTCCAACAGTGATCTTGAGGATTTCAGTCTGCCTTATATGCTCCTCGGTTATTACCACATCGCCCAGCTCGGGAACGTAAACGGTTTGCCCACAATAATATTGGGCGCGCCTACTCTCATGTATTGTTGGCACAACAAGCGGGAGGGGGGGTTGATTGCGCCGCCTGTTCTCCCAGCTGAGGAACGGTTTTACCGCTCCTTTTGCCAGCTGATTTGCTCGAGCTTGAGCTCGCCTCTTTCTGTAGACGTGCTCGATTTAACTTCCTGAGGTGGCGCTCATAGTCTGTGTCAACAGGCTTGGGAGCTGGTGCTCTAGCCATACGAATGAAGTGGTCAATCTTTTCCTCATGCACTTTCTCCCTTGGCGGCGGTGGCGGTTTCGGTGCAAAATGGGCTTCCACCTCGGCCTTCGATATGGCTGTGTTTTCCTCCTTGGACTTGTCGTAAGGCCTCTGCGGAAGAGGCGCGAGGCTGCTTGGACCATATTGAAATTGCTTGCCTCCGCCTGTACCTCCAGTACTACCTCAACTTGTACCGCTACGCACCATAGCTGAGGCGGCTCTCTTTTGTGATTGCTGAGGCGGCGAAGATGACTGACGTGGCTGAGTTGGAGGAGGAGGAGTGGCATGAAGCTGTGCCGGACTTGGAGGAGGAGTGGCCTGACGCTTTGCCAAACTTGGAGGAGGAGGAGTGGTCTGAAGCTGTGCCGGACTTGGAGGAGGAGGGGCCTGACGCGTTGGTGGACTTGGAGGAGCGGGAGTCTGCTGACTCGGTGGCGGACTTCGACGAGGAGTCGAATGACGCGGTGTCGGTGGCCTTCGAAAGATGATGCAATCCTTTCTCCATAGGATGATACGATGGTTGGCCTCTCCCAGTGTGTGCTCCTCGTCACCTCCAGAAATGTCAAGCTCTAGCCCCGAATATTGGTCCACCACCTCATCAACCAAGACACGAGCATAGCCCGCTGGAATCGGGTTGCAATGGAAGGTTGCCTAGGGGGGATTTGTAAAAGCAACGACGTCCGCCACCTTCATGGATATGTTCTTCATTTTGAAGTGTAGCTCGCAGTTAGTGTTCTCCATGATGTCATCCACTGGGTAGCTATCCAGCAATGCATCGCCCGGGGCGGAACCCACGCTGCTTCTCGGCATGGATGGGACGGTGCTATCCAATGCTGGATCATCCACTAGCTGTTGCAGCTGCTGAGACCCCCTTTGCTGGCTAAGTGAGTCGATCTGCTCCTGCTGCCGCTGGAATTTGACTGCCAAGTCCGCGTGCACTGATTCTAGGCCTTGAAGGCGTTCATAGTCCAGCTTCCTCTGCTCCTCCTCCATCTTCCTCTTCTTCTCCTCCGCAATCTTCTTTCTCGCACGGATTCTGTAGTCGGCGTTCCAGTCCGAAAACCCCTCATACCACGGAATAGCGCCCTTGCCTAGTGTTCTTCCCGGGTATTCAGGATTTCCCAGGGCACGTGTAAGCTCGTCGTTCTCTCTGTTGGGATCGAACACCCCCGACCGAGCCTCTTCTATTGCAACAAGTAGCTTATCTTTGGCTCCGTCCAGACATGCCTTCTTCGAAACTTTGCCTGTCTTCGGGTCCAACTCCCCCCCCCATGCGCATAGAACCAAGTCCTGCACCTGGGGGGCCAGCTCAATGTTTCTGGAGTGACACCTGCATCCTGCATCTCTTTCTCAGACTTATCCCACTTAGGCATTCCCACCGCATAGCCACCTGGCCCCAGCTTATGAAACTTATCCTTTTTTGCGGCATTGGCCTTGTTTATTCTCGACCGTTCCTTAGATAATTCTGAATCCTTGAATTTCACGAAATCGTCCCAATGAGCACTTTGCTTTTCTAGTGTTCCCTCGAATAGTGGAGTCTTCCTTCCTCCCTTGACGTACTTATCCCATACACGATTCTTGTGGTTGTTGAATGCAACTGCCATCTTTCTAAGAGCAGCGTCCTTGACTTTCTCCACATCTGCATCCATGAAATGATCTGGTAGGGTGAAATGTTCCATGAGCGTTTTCCAAAGCAGAAGTTTTTGTCTGTCGTCGACAAAAGTAAGTCCTGGACGTGGCTTTGCTGGCTCTCTCCATTCTTAAAGGGAGATCGGGAGTTGGTCCTTCACAAGAACTCCGCACTAACGAATGAACTTGTCCGCAATCTTCTTAGGCGCTAATGGTTCGCCATTAGGTTTGATGGCCTCGATATTGTACTTTACGCCCTCCTTTAACTTTTTGTTCGAGCCCCGTACTGTCCTGCTGCCTGAAGATTTGCCCGATCCGGGTGGCTGAAAGAAGAAAGATCGATTCATTAATATATATCTTCAAGTCATTTAAAACATGTGATGATCACCAGATGCCTGCTTATATAAATATACCTCGCCGGTCTTTGTTGTTTCAAGATCAAAATTTTCTTCGTCATGTTCATAGTTCATGACTTCATCAATTCGGTCGTCGCGATCGAATATCATATCACCCTCCCCGGTGTTGTTTAGATATTCGGAGCCGTCATAATCTTCTTCATTCTGATCATCATCTGGCCCGCGAGGATTGCGTATGATATTGAATAGGGCCTCTTCTCCCTCTCTGCCGGTATTGTCCACCATAGGTTTTATTTAACTAACCAAAAGAAATATATTCAAATTACAATGCATGGATGCAATCAATTAATAAGGAAAAACTGAATCAATGATAGTACATAATAAGCATCATCAAATATAATCTCGAATACGTCGTCTCGAATAATAGATATAATCTCGAATACATCGTCTTGAATAATATATATAATCTCGAATAAATCATCTCGAATATTATATATCGAATACATCACTAGCTAGCTAGCTAATAAAGATCAAATACTAGAGAGTAATCTAGGCGGTGGACAACCAAAGTGAAGGAACCATCACTAGATCATAGCTCGGGTGATCTCCCCAAAGAACCTGCCAGGTATTGGAGAACCTGACGTCCATAGCAGCCATGTAGCGATGGACGTGCTCGTCCTCCTTCCTGACACGGCGACGTACCACCTCCGGCGGGGCCGGCTCCCTCCGCACCAAAAGTGGCCCACGTGAACGCCACCAAAGGAGATGAGGGTCGACGACGGGACCCGGGGCCGGGTTCCTCACCAAGCGTCGCGCCCCTGAAGGTAGCACCTCCCAGTGCCAGCCCGGCGGAGCCCAGTCCCGGACATGGGCCCTCTGAAGTAGGACGTCGTCGCGAACGGGTCGACGGCGAGGATGCGGGCCGGGCATCGTCGACAATAAATACTATATGCAAATGTAACACTAATTATGCTATCATTGCATATGTCAAAATTCTATATGCTATTTCATACTAATTAAGCATCTAACACTAAAAACAGAAAAAACAACTTCTATACATCCATTAAAAACAGAAAAACAACATTATATAAAAAAATTCCATACTAATTAAACACTAATTATATCCATCTAACATGCATTCATACATATATACTAGTGAAAAAATAATAATCTAAAAAATCTAAACTAATTAAACATACAAAATACGTATATACTAATTAACTTAAGGAAATGTGTGTGTGTGTGTGTTCATCATGCTTGTGTGTGTGTGTTCATCATGCTTGTGTGTGTGTATGGGCTCGGGGAGGGGCGGCGCCCATAGTGGCCGTCGGGGGCGAGGGAGAGGGGTTAGAGGGGGAGAGCTCATAGCGGGGCGACGGCGGCGGCGAGGCGACGGCCGGGGGCGGCGACGGGCCGGGGCGTGACGGGGGAGGTGACGCGGGGACGACGCGACGGGGATGGGCCCGGGGCGGCAACGGAGACGAGGGCGGCGACGGGGACGGGGGCGGTGACGGGGACGGGGGCGGCGACGGGGATGAGGGCAGCGACGGGGATGGGGGCGGCGACGGCAACGGTGCGGGACGGGGGCGGCGACGGCGTCGATCGATCGGGGCGGGCGGTGCTTCAATGGGGAAACAGAGGAAGAAACAGAGGAAGAATGAAATTTTTCGAAGTGATGTATATATAGAAGGCACCTTTAGTACCGGTTGGAGCCACCAATCGGTACTAAAGGCCTGTTTTGGCCAGGCCAAGCGGCGGGAAGGGCAGGCCTTTAGTACCGGGTGGTGGCTCCAAGCGGTACTAAAGACCCCCCCCCCTTTAGTACCGGTTGATGGCACGACCCGGTACTAAAGGGGGTGCGCTGCCAGGCGAGGGGCGTAGAAGTTTAGTCCTACCTCGCTAGCCGAAGGGCGCTCGCACCTGCTTATAAGCCCCGTCGCCGCTGCTGTCTCGAGCTCCTCTCTAAAGCAGGCCTTCTGGGCCTACCTCTGCTACTCTGCCCTATGGGGCCTATTGGGCTTGCGGGCCTGCATCCTGGCCCAACAACAGGTTGGGTTTCTGGTCGTATGCATGCCGCTGTGGCCCGGTAGGTGGGCTTTTTTTTCATTTAGTTTTTTCTTTTCCGCTTTATTTATTTTTAGTTGCTTTTTGCTGTATTTAGAGTTTTTTTGTGAATATTTTTGATAGTTTTTAGAAACTTTCAGTTAGTGCCGGTAGTTTTTAAATTTGAATAGTTTAAATTTTGAATTATTTGAAATTTGTGTGAATCACTAGTTTGTGAATAACTTAACTTTAAAAATACATTTTCAGTGATTCTTTTTTATTATGTTTAATATTAGTGTGTTTTATCATTATATTCAATTTGGTAATGCTTAGGTTATTTAAAAAATGAAATGCCTTTTTAGCTGAAAAAATCAGTAAAGGCATGAAAGAATTTGTTTGCACATAAAATTTCTTGGCGTTTCAAATGCCAAAACACGTAACTACCCTAACTATTACAGAGATTCCCTCCTGGGTGTGAAACACAGAAGAAAGTGATGATAGTGAAGCCGATCACATTCCAGATCTTTGGGTGTGAAACTTTTTCTTCGCGTGTGTCCCTTTGCGCCGTAACCATGGAAAATCTTCATCATTTAGCGGGATGCTCGGGTCAATATTTACTGTGAATGGCGCAATTTCATCAAACTTTTCATAATCTCCTGACATGTCTGTCTTGTCATCCACTCCCACGATGTTTCTCTTCCTAAAAAGAACTATGTGCCGCTTTGGCTCATCGTACGATGCATTCGCTTTCTTATCTTTTCTTTTTCTCGGCTTGGTAGACATGTCCTTCACATAGAAAACATGTGCCACATCATTGGCTAGGACGAATGGTTCGTCTACATACGCAAGATTGTTGAGATCCACTGTTGTCATTCCGTACTGCGGGTCTTCCGTTACCCCGCCTCTTGTCATATTGACCCATTTGCACCAAAACAAAGGGACCTTCAAACCACGTCGATAGTCAAGTTCTCATATGTCCTGTATATAACCATAATATGTTTCCTTTCCCGTCTTGGTTTCTGCATCAAAGCGGACACCACTGTTTTGGTTGGTGCTCTTCTTATCTTAGGCGATCGTGTAAAATGTATTACCATTTATCTCATACCCTTTGAAAGTCATTATATTCGAAGATGGTAACTGGGACAGGAAGTACAGATCATCTTCAATAGAGGCGTCATGCATGGTACGTGTCTGCAACCAGCTGGCGAAACTCCTGGTTTGTTCACGTGTAATCCAGTCATCAGACCGCTCCGGGTGTTTGGAGCGTAGCAAATTCTTGTGTTCATCCATATACGGAGCCACCAAGGCAGAATTCTGTAGAACTGTGTAGTGTGCTTCAGTGAGATAATGTCCGTTCATACATATTATTTGTTCCCCTTCTACCGTGCCTTTTTCATCCAGTCTGCCCTTATGCCGCGATTCAGGAACACCAATCGGCTTAAGATCAGGAATAAAGTCAATACAAAACTCAATGACCTCCTCATTTTCATGGCCCTTGGAGATGCTTCCTTCTGGCCTAGCACGGTTATGAACATATTTCTTTAAGACTCCCATGAACCTCTCAAAGGGGAACATATTGTGTAGAAATACAGAACCCAAAACGTTAATCTCTTCGCATAGGTGAACTAGGACGTGCGTCATGATGTTGAAGAAGGATGGTGGGAACACCAACTCGAAACTGACAAGACATTGCACCAAATCATTCTCTAACCTTGGTATGATTTCTGGATCGATTACCTTCTGAGAGATTGCATTGAGGAATGCACATAGCTTCACAATGGCTAATCGAATATTTTCCGGTAGAAGCCCCCTCAATGCAACAGGAAGCAGTTGCGTCATAATCACATGGCAGTCATGAGACTTTAGGTTCAGAAACTTTTTCTCTGCCATGTTTATTATTCTCTTTATATTCGACAAGAAGCCAGACGGTACCTTAATACTGAGCAGGCATTCAAAGAAGATTTCCTTCTCATCTTTGGTAAGAGCGTAGCTTGCATGACCCTGATGTATGCCGCCTTTTCCGTGCATACGTTGCTGGTCCTCTCATGCCTCAGGTGTATCTTTTGTCTTCCCATACACGCCCAAGAAGCCAAGCAGGGTCACACAAAGATTCTTCGTCACGTGCATCACGTCGATTGCAGAGCGGACCTCTAGGTCTTTCCAATAGGGCAGATCCCAAAATATAGATTTCTTCTTCCACATGGGCGCGCGTCCGTCAACATCATTCAGAACAGGTTGTCCACCAGGACCCTTTTCAAAGACCACCTTCAAATCGTTGACCATATCATGTACATCAGCACCAGTACGGTGGCGAGGCTTCGTCCGGTGATCCGCCTCACCTTTGAAATGCTTTCCTTTCTTTCTTACTGGATGCCTGCTCGGAAGAAATCGACGATGTCTCAGATACACATTCTTCTTACAATTAGCCAAATATATACTGTCAGTGTCGTCCAAACAGTGCGTGCATGCGCGGTATCCCTTGTTTGTCTGTCCTGAAAGGTCACTGAGAGCAGGCCAATCATTGATGGTCATGAACAACAACGCCTTTAGGTCAAATTCTTCCCCCATGTGCTCATCCTACGCACGTACACCTGTTCCATTCCACAGTTGTAAGAGTTCTTCAACTAATGGCCTTAGGTACACATCAATGTCGTTGCCGGGTTGCTTAGGGCCTTGGATGAGCACTGGCATCATAATGAACTTCCGCTTCATGCACAACCAAGGAGGAAGGTTATACAAATATAGAGTCACAGGCCAGGTGCTATGGTTGCTGCTCTGCTCCCCAAAAGGATTAATGCCATCTGCGCTTAGACCAAACCATATGTTCCTTGTGTCATCTGCAAACTCCTTCACGTACTTTCTTTCGATTTTTCTCCACTGTGACCTGTCAGCGGGTACTCTCAACTTTCCGTCTTTCTTACGGTCTTCTCTGTGCCATCGCATCACCTTGGCATGCTCTTTGTTTTGGAACAAACGTTTCAACCGTGGTATTATAGGAGCATACCACATCACCTTGGCAGGAATCTTCTTTCTGGGGCGCTCGCCCTCAACATCACCAGGGTCATCGCGGCTGATCTTGTAGCGCAATGCACCACATACCGGGCAAGCGTTCAAATTCTCATACTCATCGCGGTAGAGGATGCAATCATTAGGGCATGCATGTATCTTCTGCACCTCTAACCCTAGAGGGCAGATAGCCTTCTTTGCTTCGTACGTACTATTGGGCAATTCGTTGTCCTTTGGAAGCATATTCTTTATCATTACCAGCAACTTTCCAAATCCCTTGTCAGATACACCATTCTCTGCCTTCCATTGTAGCAATTCCAGTGTGATGCCCAGCTTTTTCTTGTCACCTACGCAATTCGGGTACAACAATTTTTTGTGATCCTCTAACATGCGCTGCAACTTCTTCTTCTCCAAATCACTTGCGCAGTTTCTCTTTGCATCGGCAATGGCCTGACCTAGATCATCAATGGGCTCATACGATGCCTCTTCTTCAGCTTCTTCCCGCATTGCCGGCTCAGCTTCTTCCCACATTACCGACTCAGCTTCTTCCCTCATTGTTGTATCGTCGTATTCAGGGAACCCATGGCCAGGATAGCTGTCGTCATCCTCTTCTTCTTCGTTGTCTTCCATCATAACCCCTCTTTCTCCGTGCTTGGTCCAAACATTATAGTGGGGCATGAAACCAGACTCAAACAGGTGGACGTGAATGGTTCTTGACGTAGATTAATTGTGACCATTCTTACAGCCAGCACATGGACAAGGCATAAAACCATCCACCTGCTTGTTTGCCTCAGCCGCAAGCAGAAAAGTATGCACGCCATTAATGAACTCGGGAGAGCGTCGGTCATCGTACATCCATTACCGGCTCATCTTCAATACACAGCACCGAAAACACCAAATTAATACAATACATAAAGTTCATACAACACTTACATGCAACAAACAAATAACTCTCTAGCTAAAGAATTTAAATGCAACAACAAATGCGATCAAGATCGCAACTAAGGTAACAATTGATCCAACAGCATAATGATACCAAGCCTCACTATGAATGGCATATTTTATAATCTTTCTAATCTTCAAGCGCATTTTCTTCATCTTAATCTTGTGATCATCGACGACATCGGCAACATGCAACTCCAATTCCATCTTCTCCCCCTCAATTCTTTTCAATTTTTCTTTCAAATCCTCGTTTTCTCTTTCAACTAAATTTAACCTCTCGACAATAGGGTCGGTTGGAATTTCTGATTAAACTACCTCCTACATACAAATATCTATGTCAGCTTGATGGGCATAATTTGTCATAAACACGAAATGCAACAAATAGTTTTAAAAGAGAATATACCACATCTGAATCATAACAAGGGCGAGGGCCGACGGGGACGGATATCAAAACCATGGCACTATGTATAACAAACAACGTACGGGTAAGATAATTATACGAGTAACTATATATCCAAATCACACAAACATCAATTTTTTATATAAAATTTCATTAACAAGAGGCTCACCACAAGGTGGTGTCGGCGACGGGACGGTGCGGGCGATCGACGGTGGTTACGACGGAGATTTAGAAGGCACTAAGTAAACCACACCTACATATGCAAACTAAGTGTTATTTTGACCTCAATTTGCATATAAATCAAATACTACCACATATAATTCCTCCCAAATTACTAAAACCCGCAATTAATCACTATATAAACCAATGCAAGAGCTAATCTAGCAATGAGAGATGAAAGGACAAAGTTGCTAACCTTTGTGATCATTTGAATGGATGGGGCCTGCAAATCTTGACAAATTTGGGGCAAATTTTGTGATGAACTCGAGAGGAAGAAGGGAAAAACAGAGGAGAGGGAGAGGGGAAAGGGGGAAGAACAGAGTGCTGGTGGACGAAGGGTTTATATAGGACGACCTTTAGTACCGGTTCATGGCACGAACTGGTACTAAAGGTACTGGAGGGGCCCCACTCTGACAACATCCTGCCACCACTCTCATTAGTACCGGTTCGTGGCACGAACCGGTGCTAAAAGCTCGCCACGAACCGGTACTAAAGAGCTCCTCCCGCCTAGCCGTTGGAACCGGCACTAATGGACACATTAGTACCGGTTCTGTTACAAACTGGGACTAATGTGTCGCACATTTGACCCTTTTTCTACTAGTGTACGTCCCAGGCCCATCAAGGATATGACCCAAAATACAATGGCACAACGGTTACTCAGTAAGTCCATTGAGGTTACAACCCAAGATATCATCGGCCAGGCGATTCCTCACCAACGGACTAAGTGCCGACACTCGGATTCTACACCACCCCGATGAATAAGTACCATCAATTGGTCATCACCAAGACATATAGCAGTCGGATGACTTGCAATCAGCTGTGCCAGGGGACATACACGATCTCAATGATGCATTAAATGCTACCTTTACCCAACAATGGTGTATCTAGTTAAACGGTGGGTAGAGGGCAAGGAAGATGACAGCCGCATTGGAGGCGGTTGCATGGTACTCCTGTCGCCGCCACAGATTGCCGACGGTGCCCGACAAGGAGGAGCGGCTCCTCGTGGGTTACCGTCGGTTACTTACTATGGCGGAGACGGACACCTGTCGGCCTCGGAGGAAGAATGTGAAGACGCTTCGGGTGGCCCTGGAGCAGTCTGTGCGTGAGGCTGCGGAGGCAGCGGCGGAGGTTACGCGAGTGGGCAAGATCAAGTGGAAGTAGGACTGCACGTCTGGAGGATGAAGGACTACATCATCCTCTCATCTTCCTTCGACAGCTCCGACGACAACTCCAACGACCCACCTCGTGACGCGGACGCGGCTAAATTTCGTGTTTTGACCCTTTTCTCAAACCTATTCGAGATCTGACCCTAGTTTGAATTTTTTTTCGAGATCTGACCCTTTTGCTACCGCCAGGGACCATGGCGGTAGGGTATAACAGCCTATCGCCAAGGACCCTGATGGTAGGGTTGCATGCCCTACCGCCAAAAACCTCCTAAGTATTGAACACAGTGTGTGCTCGTGCCTACCGCCAAGCACCTTGGCGGTCGGGTTGTGCAGGCTACCACCAGCCCATTTGGCGGTAGCGATGTTTCCTACCGTCAAAGTCCCTGGCGGTAGGCTGTTAGACCCTATCGCCATGGACTCTGGTGGTAGCAAAAGGGCCAGATCTCGAAAAAATTTCAATCTAGGGTCAGATCTCGAATAGGTTTCAGAAAAAGGGTCAAAACACGAAATTTTGCCCGCCGACGCCTACAGCCACGCCGGCGATCGGAAGGGAAAAAGGCCGAAGTGGTAAAGCTCCGTCGTCTCCATCTTTAAATTTAAATATTTAAGAGTAATCTAGTTTAATCTTGTTTGTTGTTTATGTTTATGTGGATTATATAAACTGTGGTGATCTTTTGGATATCCGTTGGTGATCTTTTGGTGATCGGAATATGCATTTCTATGTTTATTTCTATGTCACTTTGATGATCTATGTAAAAAAATCACGTTGCATGTTTTATTGTGGATATAAAATACCGGATATAAGATACACGAATTTGGACAAAAAAATCTGAGAATTGTCCTGCCATTGTCTGCGGATGAACCAGACGCACCCGCATAGGGTGCCAGACTTGGCAACCGCAGCTGTAGATGCTCAAGAGGGGTTCTTTTGTGAACAAGGATGGGTGAGGACTTGACAAAGAGGATGCTGCTGTTTTTTCAGAGACTAATATGTCAGGTGCCGGTGTGGTTGCTTTGGACCATCAGGGTACCTGCATAGCGGCTTGTAACGAACCCATTGAAGGTGCCTTGGATCCGGAATTGGCAGAGGCCCTTGCTCTACGGGGCAAATTTTCATGTTTTAATCCTTTTCTGAAACCTATTTGAGATTTGACCCTAGTTTAAAAAAAAAATTAGATCTGACCCTTTTGTTACCATCAGAGTCCATGACGGTAGGGTCTAACAGCCTACCGACAGAGGTTTTGGCGGTAGGAAACATCTCTACCGCCAAATGGGCTGGCGGTAGCCTGCACAACCCGACCGCCAAGATGCTTGGCGGTAGGCACAAACACACACTATGTTCAATACTTAGGAGGTTTTTGGCGGTAGGGCATGCAACCCTACCGCCAGGGTCCTTGGCGGTAGGCTGTTATACCTTACCGCCATGGTCCCTGACGGTAGAAAAAGGGTCAGATCTAAAAAAATTAAACTAGAGTCAAATTTCGAATAGGTTTTAGAAAATGGTCAAAACACGAAATTTAGCGGCTCTACGGAAGGCAGTGTACCGAGATGAAGGTTTCTCCAAGGTTATCTTTGTCTCTGACTGCCAATCGCTGGTGCACAGGATCAACTATTCCGGAATTGATCGCTTGGTCATTGGGTCAGTTGTTAAAGAAATCAAACTCGCTTCTGGTGGTTTTGTTTCGGTAGTGTTCAAGCATGTTCGTCGGCAACTTAATACAGCGGCTCATATGTTAGCTAAGTCTTGTAAGAACTCTTCTAGTCTAGTTGTTTTTCATTCTGCTCCGGGTTGTATCCAGGAGAATCTGTGTAACTTTGTTATGTGATCAATATAGCCGACGTTCTCTTTCAAAAAAAAAGATGGGTGAGGACAAAAATGTTGTTGAGTTGAGCAGAGAATTCTGATTTTGTTTTTTTTCCTTCCTGTATACTACAGTGGATACTGTTGTTTCCGTCGTCTTTCCATCCTCCGAAGTGGAAAAGTCTTCACGTCCATGCCCAAGTGACGCAATTATTGTGGGTCTCATCTCTGATGCTCTCCCTCTACTATGTGTATGCAGTTGGCATTTCTGAACCTTTTAATCTTGTTGTTATCGCATGTATCCACTATGAGATCTGGCAGGTCACCGTCGCGTGACTGTTTATGCCCTCCATTGAGTCACCAGCCATGAGATGATTTTATTTACTCTCTGTTTTTGTTTGTAAGGGGAAAAAAGGAGTCGGTTTCCCTCTACGCCCAAAAGACGCCGATCAATGCACGAACAGTTGCATCATAATTGTAGTCAACTACCAAGTGAAAAAGAAATCTCCGACCTCTTCTGTTGTTGATTCTGTGCACAGCTTAGACGATCCTGTAAGCCATTGACAAAGCATCTAGATCCACCGATATCACAAGCTACGTCTAGATGAATGATTTTTAAGGGTCTCTTTAATTTAAAGTATTCTCACAGAAATTTTACAGGTTTGAAATTTGTAGATTCTTTTGGACCGCGATAAGTATCACACGTGTGACACGAATGAAATTGGGTCAAACGCTCCATCACCACAGATCGCGCCACATTACTGCATGTATGCACAAATGACGAAACTGATGATGTCAGTGAGAATCTTTTGGATTTTCAGTTTTTAAAATGTTTTATCTCTCGCCTTAAACAATATTCTCGTAACTAGGAGGTATAACCTAGCTGCGGGAATCAACATGCTTCACCAACTTCTTCACTGCTTCCGCTACTCTATTCGGTGGTGAGTTTGATCGTTACCGCCATCTTCATAGTGTTCCTGAGTGTGCTATGTAGCATAAAGTTTCTGTTGCATAGCACGTTTCCCTACAGTAACATGCACAAGGGTTAGAAATGGATGTTTGTGTGGCTCAAGGCTAGTACATATTGATGCCCCACCGAAGATGATCTGGACTGTTACCTCAGACACGCAAAACTACTAGTGGTGTCGAGGAAGGTCGACGAAGTCTTGACTACCTTCTAAAACGTCCACGCCAGAGTATGAGGAAGGCTACATTGTTTTGTTAGGGCAAAAACATCCAAGAGGTGCCCATCTATTTGGAATGAGAAAGTAAGTTCATGAAGTTGAAACATTTTTGTTGGGGAACGTAGCAGAAATTCAAAATTTTCTACGTATCACCAAGATCAATCTATGGAGAAGTCTACCAACGAGGGAAGGAGAGTGCATCTACATACCCTTGTAGATCGCTACGCGGAAGCGTTCAAGTGAACGGGGTTGATGGAGTCGTACTCGTCGTGATCCAAATCACCGATGATCCTAGTGCCGAACGGACGGCACCTCCATGTTCAACACACGTACAGCCCGGTGACGTCTCCTACGCCTTGATCCAGCAAGGGGAGAAGGAGAGGTTAGGGAAGACTCCATCCAGCAGCAGCACGACGGCGTGGTGGTGGTGGAGGAGCGTGGTACTCCAGCAGGGCTTCGCCAAGCACCGCAAGAGACGAGGAGGGAGAGGGGTAGGGCTGTGCCAAGAAGGAGAGGAACTCATCTGTTGGCAGCCCCAAGTCCTCAAGTATATATAGGGGAGAGGGAGGGGTGCGCCCCACCTAGGGTTCCACCCTAGGGGCGGCGGCCAGCCCCAATCCCATCTAGGGTGGCGGCAAAGTGGAGGGGGAGAGGGAGGCGCACCAGGCATGGGCCTTAAGGCCCATCTGCCCTTAGGGTTTGCCCCCTCTTCCCCTTAGGCGCATGGGCCTTGGTAGGGAGGCGCCCCAGCCCACTTAGGGGCTGGTCCCTTCCCACTATTGGCCCATGTAGGCCTCCGAGGCTGGTGGACCCCCGGACCCCTCCGGTGGTCCCGGTACACTACCGGTGATGCCCGGAACACTTCCGGTGGCCAAAACCATACTTCCTATATATTAATCTTTACCTCCGGACCATTCCGGAACTCCTCGTGACGTCCGGGATCTCATCCGGGACTCCGAACAACATTCGGTAACCACGTATATCTATTCCCTATAACCCTAGCGTCATCGAACCTTAAGTGTGTAGACCTTACGGGTTCGGGAGTCATGCAGACATGGCCGAGATAACTCTCCGGTCAATAACCAACAGCGGGATCTGGATACCCATATTGGCTCCCACATGTTCCACGATGATCTCATCGGATGAACCACGATGTCGAGGATTCAATCAATCCCGTATACAATTCCCTTTGTCTAGTGGTATGATACTTGCCCGAGATTCGATCGTCGGTATCCCGATACCTTGTTCAATCTCGTTACCGGCAAGTCTCTTTACTCGTTCCGTAACACATCATCCCGTGATCAACTCCTTGGTCACATTGTGCACATTATGATGATGTCCTACCGAGTGGGCCCAGAGATACCTCTCCGTTTACACGGAGTGAAAAATCCCAGTCTCGATTCGTGCCAACCCAACAGACACTTTCGGAGATACATGTAGTGTACCTTTATAGCCACCCAGTTACGTTGTGACGTTTGGCACGCCCAAAGTATTCCTATGGTATCCGGGAGTTGCACAATCTCATGGTCTAAGGAAATGATACTTGACATTAGAAAAGCTTTAGCATACGAACTACACGATCTTTGTGCTAGGCTTAGGATTGGGTCTTGTCTATCACATCATTCTCCTAATGATGTGATCCCGTTATCAACGACATCCAATGTCCATGGTCAGGAAACCGTAACCATCTATTGATCAACGAGCCAGTCAACTAGAGGCTTACTAGGGACATGGTGTTGTCTATGTATCCACACATGTATCTGAGTTTCCTATCAATACAATTCTAGCATGGATAATAAACGATTATCATGAACAAGGAAATATAATAATAACCAATTTATTATTGCCTCTAGGGCATATTTCCAACAGTCTCCCACTCGCACTAGAGTCAATAATCCAATTCACATCGATATGTGATTAACACTCAAGGTCACATCCCCATGTGACTAACACCCAAAGAGTTCTGGGTTTGATCATGTTATGCTTGTGAGAGAGGTTTCAGTCAACGGGTCTGCAGCATTCAGATTCGTATGTACTTCGCAAATTTCTATGTCATCTTGTAGATGCAACTACTACGCTACATTTGGAGCCATTTCAAATAACTGTTCTACTTGGAGCTATTCTAAATTGTTGCTCCATTATACGTATCCGGTATCTCTACTCAGAGCTATCCGGATAGGTGTTAAGCTTGCATCGACGTAACTCTTTACATCGAACTCTTTATCACCTCCATAACCGAGAAACATATCCTTATTCCTCTAAGGATAATTTAGACCGCTATCTGGTGATCTACTCCTAGATCACCTTTGTACCCTCTTGCCAAATATGTGGCAAGGCACACATCAGGTGTAGTACTCAGCATGGCATACCGTATGGAGCCTATGACAAAAGCATAGGGGATGACCTTCCTCCTTCCTCTTTCTTCTGCCGTGGTCGAGCTTTAAGTCTTAACTTCATACCTTACAACTCAGGCAAGAACTCCTTCTTTGACTGATCCATCTTGAACACCTTCAAGATCATGTCAAGGTATGTGCTCATTTGAAAGTACCATTAAGCGTTTTGATCTATCCATATAGATCTTGATGCTCAATGTTCAAGTAGCTTAATCCAGGCTTTCCATTGAAAAACACTTTCCAAGTAACCCTATATGCTTTCCAGAAATTCTACGTCATTTCTGATCAACAATATGTCAACAACATATACTCATCAGAAATTCTATAGTGCTCCCACTCACTTCTTTGGAAATACAAGTTTCTCATAAACTTTGTATACACCCAAAAATTTTGATCATCTCATCAAAGCATACATTCCAACTCCGAGATGCTTACTCCAGTCCTTAGAAGGATTGCTGGAGCTTTGCATACTTGTTAGCATCTTTCAGGATTGACAAAACCTTCCGGTTGTATCACATACAACCTTTCCTCAAGAAAATCATCGAGGAAACAATGTTTTGGCATCCTGTCTGCAAGATTTCATAAATAATGCAGTAATCGCTAATATAATTCCAACAGACTCTTAGCATCGCTACGAGTGAGAACGTCTCATCGTAGTCAACTCCTTGAACTTGTCGGAAAACATCTTAACGACAAGTCGAGATTTCTTAATGGTGATACTTACCATCATTGTCCGTCTTCCTTTTAAAATCCATATGTACCTAACAGCCTTACGACCATCAAGTAGTTCTTCCAAAGTCTACACTTTGTTTTCATATATGGATCCTCTCTCGGATTATATGGCCTCGAGCCATTTTGGAATCCAGGCCCACCATCGCTTCTCCATAGCTCGTAGGTTCATTGTTGTCTAGCAACATGACTTCCAAGACAGGATTACGTACCACTCTGAATTAGTACGCATCCTTGTCATCCCACGAGGTTTGGTAGTGACTTGATCTGAAGTTTCATAATCACTATCATAAGCTTTCACTTCAATTGGTGTAGGTGCCATAGGAACAACTCCCTGTGCCCTGCCACACACTAGTTGAAGAGACGGTTCAATAACCTCATCAAGTCTCCACCATCCTCCCACTCAATTCTTTCGAGAGAAACATTTCCTCGAGAAAGGACCCGATTCTAGAAACAATCCCTTATTGCTTTCGGATCTGAGACAGGAGGTATACCCAACTGTTTTGGGTGTCCTATGAAGATGCATTTATCCACTTTGGGTTCTAGCTTATCAGCCTGAAACTTTTTCACATAAGCGTTGCAGCCCCAAACTTTTAAGAAATGACAGCTTAGGTTTCTCTAAACCATAGTTCATACGGTGTCATCTCATCAGAATTACGTGGTGCCCTATTTAAAGTGAATGTGGTTGTCTCTAATGCCTAACCCATAAACTATCGTGGTAATTCGATAAGAGACATCATGGTATGCATCATATCCAATAGGGTGCAGTTATGATGTTCGGACACACCATCACACTATGGTGTTCCAGGCTGTATTGGTTGTGAAACAATTTCCACAATGTCTTAATTCTGTGCCAAACTCGTAATTCAGATATTCATCTCTATGATCATATCATAGATATTTTATCCTCTTGTCACGACGATCTTCAACTTCACCCTGAAATTACTTGAACCTTTCAATAATTCAGACTCATGATTCATCAAGTAAATATACTCAGCATCTGCTCAAATCATCTGTGAAGTAAGAATATAACGATATCCACTACATGCCTCAGCACTCATTGGACTGCACACATCAAGATGTATTACTTCCAACAAGTTGCTTTCTTGTTCCATCTTACTGAAAACGAGGCCTTTCAGTCATCTTGCTCATGTGGTATGATTTGCATGTCTCAAGTGATTCAAAATCAAGCGAGTCCAAAGATCCATCAACATGGAGCTTCTTCATGCGTTTTATACCATTGTGACTAAAATTGCAGTGCCACAAGTATGTGGTACTATCATTACTATCTTATATCTTTTGGCATGAACATGTGTATCACTACGATCGGGATTCAATAAACCATTCATTTTAGGTGTAAGACCATTGAAGGTATTATTCAAATAAACAGAGTAACCATTATTCTCCTTAAATGAATAACCACATTGCGATGAACATAATCTAATCATGTCCATGCTCAACGCAAACACCAAATAACAATTATTTAGGTTTTAATACCAATCTCGATGGTAGAGGGAGCGTACGATATTTGATCAACCTTGGAAATACTTCCAACACATATCGTCATCTCACCTTTTAGCTAGTCTCTGTTTATTCCGTAGCCTTTTGTTTCGAGTTACTAACACTTAGCAACCGAACCGGTATCTAATACCCTGGCGCTACTAGGAGTACTAGTAAAGTACACATTATAATGCATATCCAATATACTTCTGTCGACCTTGCCAGCCTTCTCATCTACCAAGTATCTAGGGTGGTTCTGCTTCAGTGACTGTTCCCCTTATTACAGAAGCACTTAGTCTCGGGCTTGGGTTCAACTTTGGGTTTCTTCACTAAAACAGCAACTGATTTGTTGTTCCATGAAGTATCCCTTTCTTGCCCTTGCCCTTCTTGAAACTAGTGGTTCTACTAACCATCAACAATTGATGCTCCCTTTTGATTTCTACTTTCGCGGTGTGGTGTCGCGAATAGCTCAAGGATCATATCTATCCCTGATATGTTATAGTTCATCACGAAGCTCCAGTAGCTTGGTGACAGTGACTTTGGAGAACCATCACTATCTCATATGGAAGATTAACTCCTTAGTTTGCAGGCTTAAGAAACTTGTCAAAGGTCTCATACCTCTTGACGTGGGCACTAGCCTGAAATCCCAATTTCAGTCCTTGGAACATCTCATATGTTCTGCGATGTTTCAAAAACATCTTTGGTGCCTCAATTCTAAACCATTTAGCATTACGCACTGAACTATCATGTAGTCATCAAAACATGTATGTCAGATGTTCGCAACATCCACAACCGACATTCGCGGGTCAGCTCACTGAGCGGTGCATTAAGGACATAATCCTTCTGCGCAGCAATGAGGACAATCCTCTGTTTACGGATCCAGTACGCATAATTGCTACTATCAACTTTCAACTAAATTTTCTCTAGGAACATATCTAAACAGTAGAACTAAAGCGCGAGCTACGACATAATTTGCGAAGACCTTTTGACTATGTTCAGGATAATTAAGTTCATCTTATGAACTCCCACTCAGATAGACATCCCTCTAGTCATCTAAGTGATACATGATCCGAATCAACTAGGCCGTGTCCGATCATCACGTGAGACGGACTAGTCATCATCGGTGAACATCTCATGTTGATCGCATCTTCTATACGACTCATGTTCGACCTTTCGGTCCTCCGTGTTCCGAGGCCATGTCTGTACATGCTAGGCTCGTCAAGTTAACCTAAGTGTTTCGCATGTGTTCTGAGGCCATGTCTGTACATGCTAGGCTCGTCAACACCCGTTGTATTCGAACGTAAGAATCTATCACACCCGATCATCACGTGGTGCTTCTAAATGACGAACTTTCACAACGGTGCACAGTCAGGGAGAACACTTCTCTTGAAATTTTAGTGAGGGATCATCTTATTTAAGCTACCGTCGTTCTAAGCAAATAAGATGTATAAACATGATAAACATCACATGCAATCAAATAGTGACATGATATGGCCAATATCATATTGCTCCTTTTGATCTCCATCTTCGGGGCTCCATGATCATCATCGTCACCGGCATGACACCATGATCTCCATCATTGTGTCTCCATGAAGTTGTCTCGCCAACTTATTACTTCTACTACTATGGCTACCGGTTAGCAATAAAGTAAAGTAATTACATGGCATTGTTCAATGACACATGGGTCATACAATAAATAAAGACAACTCCTATGGCTCCCGCCGGTTGTCATACTCATCGACATGCAAGTCGTGATTCCTATTACAAGAACATGATCAATCTCATACATCACATATCATTCATCACATTCTTCTTGGCCATATCACATCACATAGCATACCCTGCAAAAACAAGTTAGACGTCCTCTAATTGTTGTTTGCATGTTTTTCGTGGCTGCTATGGGTTTCTAGCAAGAACGTTTCTTACCTATGCAAAAACCACAACGTGATATGCCAATTGCTATTTACCCTTCATAAGGACCCTTTTCATCGAATCCGATCCGACTAAAGTGGGAGAGACAGACACCCGCTAGCCACCTTATGCAACTAGTGCATGTCACTCGGTGGAACCAGTCTCACGTAAGAGTACGTGTAAGGTCGGTCCGGGCCGCTTCATCCCACAATGCCGCCGAATCAAGATTGGACTAGTAACGGTAAGCATATTGAACAAAATCAACACCCACAACTACTTTGTGTTCTACTCGTGCATAGAAACTACGCATAGACCTAGCTCATGATGCCACTGTTGGGGAACGTAGCAGAAATTCAAAATTTTCTACGTATCACCAAGATCAATCTATGGAGAAGTCTACCAACGAGGGAAGGAGAGTGCATCTACATACCCTTGTAGATCGCTACGCGGAAGCGTTCAAGTGAACGGGGTTGATGGAGTCGTACTCGTCGTGATCCAAATCACCGATGATCCTAGTGCCGAACGGACGGCACCTCCGTGTTCAACACACGTACAGCCCGGTGACGTCTCCTACGCCTTGATCCAGCAAGGGGAGAAGGAGAGGTTGGGGAAGACTCCATCCAGCAGCAGCACGACGGCGTGGTGGTGGTGGAGGAGCGTGGTACTCCAGCAGGGCTTCGCCAAGCACCGCAAGAGACGAGGAGGGAGAGGGGTAGGGCTGCGCCAAGAAGGAGAGGAACTCATCTGTTGGCAGCCCCAAGTCCTCAAGTATATATAGGGGAGAGGGAGGGGTGCACCCCACCTAGGGTTCCACCCTAGGGGCGGCGGCCAGCCCCAATCCCATCTAGGGTGGCGGCCAAGTGGAGGGGGAGAGGGAGGCGCACCAGGCATGGGCCTTAAGGCCCATCTGCCCTTAGGGTTTGCCCCCTCTTCCCCTTAGGCGCATGGGCCTTGGTGGGGAGGCGCCCCAGCCCACTTAGGGGCTGGTCCCTTCCCACTATTGGCCCATGTAGGCCTCCGGGGCTGGTGGCCCCACCTGGTGGACCCCCGGACCCCTCCGGTGGTCCCGGTACACTACCGGTGATGCCCGGAACACTTTCGGTGGCCAAAACCATACTTCCTATATATTAATCTTTACCTCCGGACCATTCCGGAACTCCTCGTGATGTCCGGGATCTCATCCGGGACTCCGAACAACATTCGGTAACCACGTATATCTATTCCCTATAACCCTAGCGTCATCGAACCTTAAGTGTGTAGACCTTACGGGTTCGGGAGTCATGCAGACATGGCCGAGATAACTCTCCGGCCAATAACCAACAGCGGGATCTGGATACCCATGTTGGCTCCCACATGTTCCACGATGATCTCATCGGATGAACCACGATGTCGAGGATTCAATCAATCCTGTATACAATTCCCTTTGTCTAGTGGTATGATACTTGCCCGAGATTCGATCGTCGGTATCCCGATACCTTGTTCAATCTCGTTACCGGCAAGTCTCTTTACTCGTTCCGTAACACATCATCTCGTGATCAACTCCTTGGTCACATTGTGCACATTATGATGATGTCCTATCGAGTGGGCCCAGAGATACCTCTCCGTTTACACGGAGTGACAAATCCCAGTCTCGATTCATGCCAACCCAATAGACACTTTCGGAGATACCTGTAGTGTACCTTTATAGCCACCCAGTTACGTTGTGACGTTTGGCACACCCAAAGTATTCCTACGGTATCCGGGAGTTGCACAATCTCATGGTCTAAGGAAATGATACTTGACATTAGAAAAGTTTTAGCATGCGAACTACATGATCTTTGTGCTAGGCTTAGGATTGGGTCTTGTCCATCACATCATTCTCCTAATGATGTGATCCCGTTATCAACGACATCCAATGTCCATGGTCAGGAAACCGTAACCATCTATTGATCAACGAGTCAGTCAACTAGAGGCTTACTAGGGACATGGTGTTGTCTATGTATCCACACATGTATCTGAGTTTCCTATCAATACAATTCTAGCATGGATAATAAACGATTATCATGAACAAGGAAATATAATAATAACCAATTTATTATTGCCTCTAGGGCATATTTCCAACAGTTTTACCACAAGACTTATATATGTGTGTGTCAATCAAGGACATATCTACATCTGAGAATGGAGGTTAGGGTTCCAACAATAGGTATGGTTCACCCGGGGAAGATATAACAGATGAGCTTAGAACCGCTAGTGATCGACTAAGCATGATTCTAAGGTACCTTTCCACTAACATTGCCATACGTTGGAGGTGCCAATGACTTGTGGCAATATTTTAAAGAACCTCAAGAAATAGTCGTGAACAAGAAAAGCTAAAAATCTACTGAGAAATCAAATATGGAAGAACATGAATAGCAAGGAATTGGCATCCAAACAATGACATGGGTAGAGGAAGCACATATTCAACACCATAATCCCCAATGTAATCATCCCTTGACAACTCTCTTTACACCGGCATCATCATGGACAAGGGTTATAGAGAGAAAAGAGATGAATGTTAGAGGCTGAAAACCTCAATCTAAACTATTTGAGGTAAGACCCACTGCACAACGGCTCGAAGTGATGACACCAGGACCATCGTCTGGGGGGCAAGAACAAAGAACAAGAGATGCAGATGAGAGAGAGACAAAAAGGGACAAATACAACCGGATTGGGCGACAATAGTTTTCCTCTTCTCTCTCTTCATCCTTTTCACTCTCGCCTCGAGAGTCATCGGCTCCTCACATACTCCTCTCCTTCTCCTATGGTGGCTTGTGGACCGGAGTGGGGTTGGAGATGAGGTTCTGTTGTTGGTGAACATACTAGAGCTAGGGTTTTGTCTATGATAACTTACGCCAATGATGGCGCTACATGTAAGTTGTGGAAAGCCCCTTTAGCTTACATGTATTTATGTGTCAGTCCTTGAAGTGTAGCACAATTAGTCCCAGATGACTCACACAATTTTTAGTTGCTTGCATCACCATTGGTTTATGCTCTCATGGTGTATGGCTATATGCCACATCGGAGCTTCTGCTTGGCATATGTGGGTCATGTCATAAGGTAGTGGTGTTCTCCACTGGTTATCATCCATATCGGACGGTGACTTGGTGCGGTGGATGTGGCATGGGCTTTTGGTCAATAAGCTCAGTGTACCTTGGGGTAACCAAATGGGCTTGAGCCATCTTCGTCTTTATCAATCCACTGCATCGACCTCAACAACAAAAGCTAAATATCAAGAGGTTTCCCTTCTCGATTGAATCCAATGTGCCTTATTCAAGGATTGCATCAGAGATGGTGGTCATGCCATCCCTGATAACTTCACCATGTGCACCAGGAACCAACTGTGTTCTTGTTGTCTTTTTGGGGTTCTTTGTGCCAAAAGGAAGGGCATGCTTGTAATTTCAAGATCTTTCAGGGTCCTTATACGGAATACTGTAAAAAGGGGGCAGTTTAACGTGGTCCCTCTTACCTCATCTTTTCTCATGAGAGGCAAGGGTATATAATAGATATGAATCGTTAAAATTGCATTTAGTAGTGGGTCTGAGTAATTCTTACCTCCTCATCTTCCATATGAAAAAAATGAGGTAAGAGAAACCATGTGAAAATTGCTAAAATAATTGCTATGAAATGCCAACTTTTGAGACCTTGGGTTCATTCTCGTTGTTAAGATAAAGGTAAAAGGGACAAGTGAGAGGCATATTTTTCGATAAATGGTGAATTTTAAGCATCAAGTGGATACAAACACAATGAGTACACACCTAACCTTTGTATAATTATGATGCACACAACCAACACCAACACACACAATTAAACACGCTGAAAATAGCAAAGTCATACAGGACCAAAGCTATGTTGTAGCGAGGGAAAAAATCTGAAGTGATGAAAACAACAATCGATAAATTAGAGCAATGATCATATCCG
The DNA here is from genome assembly GCF_003073215.2 of Triticum urartu. Taxonomy (NCBI): domain Eukaryota; kingdom Viridiplantae; phylum Streptophyta; class Magnoliopsida; order Poales; family Poaceae; genus Triticum; species Triticum urartu. The sequence goes on along the minus strand of NC_053023.1, from coordinate 578,073,194 downwards.
CATCAATCATCTTTTGATACCGCAACGACGACGAGGTTTTCCAGCAGCGACGCCTTCAAGAAAGGAACGACGCTCAAGCGTCGCCGTTACTGGATCCAGTCACCAAAGGCCAAATTCTAGTTTTTCATCCTGGAAAACAAATCCGAGCATATCCGAGCAATGCCTTCAACGAGGTCACGACGCTAATACATCGCCATCGTCGGGTACAACTAACTCATGTCAGACCTAGGATTTTCATCCTAAAACTCAAGAAGGGTACTCAAGAAGCATCACTAAATTCAAGTCAATCATGTGTTGTCGCCATCACTTTTCCACGATCCCAATAGTTACATGCATTGAGAAAATCCCAGCACCGCTGCTGCACCATCATGCCCTCTGCGTCAAGCCACCGTGAGAGCATCTCCAATAAACGGTCAAAATGTAAAAATACCTAACTTTTGGACCGCCTGGGACAAAAAACGCTGCTTCATATGTAAAAAAAATTGGACCGCGGCCTTCCGGTGATATAAAATACAACACCTCGCGGTGCAAATTTGCATCACGAGATACAACTGCTCCAAATTCGGTGGCCACCCGCCAACGCTCAACCGCCCTTCATTTTATTTCACAGTCGCGCCCGTCCGCCCGCCCGAACACCAGCGGGCCAGATATCGCCGCCGCCACCGCCCTCGCCCCCGCCGCCTCCCTCGCCGGAAGCCGTCACGCAGCCGCCCGGGTGCCGTCGAATCGGGAGGCAGCCGCGGTGTGTTTCGGCGCCTCCGGCTAGGCCTGTAGGCCTCCGCCGTCCTCCTCCCCGACGGCCGCGGGCCTCTCCACGGCCCTGTCGCCGGCTGCACGACCGTCGTACCTAGCCCGCACGACCTCCTCCTCGTCGGCCGCCGAGCTAGCTCTCATCACCGCAGCCGACCGCAATCATCCGCAACAGCCAATCCAACCGGCGGCCATCTTCTTCCACCGCGCACACAAGGTGTTCGCGTGGCTGCTGGCCGGTTTTTTACATCTTGTTTTGGACCATCTGTTGGAGAATCTTTTGTACATCTTTGATTTGGACCATCTGTTGGAGTTGAGCATTTTTTGGGGCTCCAAAACGCACCATTTGGCGGTCCATATTTTACATCTCCGGTTTTGGACCGCCAAAATTTGAACCATTTATTGGAGATGCTCTGAGAGGCATATGAAAAGATCCAAATCCCTCTTGTAGAATATGCCTGTTTTAACTAACACGAAAAGAAATAAGCTGTCCAAGAAGCATTACACACTAGTACACTTCATGTCTCCTCTTTGATGTGACATGTCTCAATTATTCGAGTATGCGGCCGGCCTAGAAGTTTTATATTAGACTAATGTATGTACACAGATCCCCTCTTACATTAGTCCACCACGCTGTACAGTCGTAGAGTCATATACAGGAGCTACTAATACCAGCTATATTTCGGTTTAATAAGCGTTATTACAGGTAAGCAGGCTCGATTTTAGACGGCGAGACCTCGCATAGTCGATCTGCTCACCCTCTCTACCATCCTCTTCTATACTTAAACTACTAAATACCCCCTCTTAGGATGATGAGGAGCCGCGATTTCGTATTGGTTCAAGCGTATTATAGACGCATCTCGATTGGTGATTAAATATTTGTGGTCGAAACGGGCCGCAGGTTCAGTGTAGAATGTTCCACATAGTACAATGTCGATTTGGAGCGTCCAACTCTATGATTTGCTATCATGATGATGAGTGAGCTGAACTGACAGTGATCATTCATTTTTCTTTTCCATGACACACACGAAAGGATAGGCCTTAGCATTGATCTTGGAAGAAAGCAGTTAATCATCGAAGTTGCGGCGGTACGCGAGCGACTAGTCCTCGACCCCTGGGCTCGATCAAAGCCATCTTCCTGAGCGGCTAAACAATCTAAGGAGACAACCACCACATACTCCTATATAGATAGATGCTCTGTACGACAACCTAACAAGAAAATCTGGAAGGCAAAGATTCCACTAAAAGTTAAAATACTCATGTGGTATCTTCGTAGAGGTGTTGTGCTAACCAAAGACAACCTTGCACGATGCAACTGGCCAGGAAGTAAGAAGTGTTGTTTTTGTACTCTTGACGAGACAATCAAACACCTTTTTTTTCAATGCAAGTTTGCGCGTTCTATGTGGTCATTCATCCAAATAGCGTCAAATTTGTATCCGCCCACAAGTGTTGCCAATATTTTTGGTCATTGGTTGGATGGTATTTCAAATAGATTCAAAATGCTAATAAGGGTGGGAGCGTACGCCATACTATGGTCGCTTTGGCTATGTAGAAACGATTTGGTTTTTAATGACAAAAATGCTTCTCCTCTGCAGGTTATTTTCCGTTGTACGCACTCACTTCGTATGTGGTCTATGCTACAACGTGCGGAGTACCTACCGCTATTCAAGGCGGTGTGTACGCGATTGGAGCAGGTGGCTATGGAGGTTTTTACCCAACATGGGTGGCAGCATAATCTCCGGATCGGTTCACCAACCGTTTTGATATAGGCATAGTGTCGGTCTATAGGACTCTACTGTTGCCGAATTGTCGGGTTTTTTTTCTTGTCAGCTTTTTTTTTGTTTGGCTGTGTGCATCCTAATTATGCAGAGCCCGGGTGGTACTCTAAGTGCTTTATATCGCTTGATGCTACATTTTAAGATAATAAAAACGTCCTTTATCGAAAAAGATGCTCTGTACGTACGCTGTTGCTGTTCTGCCGACTGAACCAACCAAGAACCAACCAAATGGAGATGAGAACAATCTCGGATGGATAAACTTGTGCGGCGCAAGCAGCCATACTATACATTCACTTGCACCTGCAGCACACATCACAATCGACACCTGTCGCTTTCCTCGGCCTCTGCGAACGCGAAGCAGCGGCCCGGGTGAAGAAAACAAAGATAGAAAGATGCGAGGTGCAGGCAAACATGCGATTATACTCCTGGTGAGTAGTAGTAGATCGTCTTCTTCCTGACTGAGTAGCACACGCGGGCGCGAACAAATCCCGAAGGCGCGGCGGCCGAACAAGTCCCCGCGCGATCAGACATCAGACGGCCCTTCGGGTCCCGAGGGCTCAAAAGCCGTTTTCGATTTGCCCCGCCCCGCTGCAACGGAACGACAGCAGCAGCACGTACGTACGGGGTCGAGTATGGTTGGCCGCAATCATGCTCCGTATCTGGCGGAGAGGGACGGGGGCAAACGTGGGCAACTGGGCAAAATAAATCCGAGAGGGACGTATGGCCGGCTGCCTCAGACACGTAGTTCTAGCTAGACGCTATCCGTTCCGAACAGATCAGGAGTGAGAACGGCGGCGAGGTGTTCCGGCGCGCGGACGCATGCATGCGGCGGCCGCCGGCCAACGGAGGGGGGAGGGGAGAGGTAGCAAGGAAGGATACGTGGTGGTGAGCGGTGATCCTGCTTGCTGATCGCGCGCCGTCTTTCGTTTTCGTCCGGTCTGCTGAGGGGATCGGTCCGGCCTCCGGCGTGTGGTCGACACCATGGCGCGCCTAAATTGACTGACTGTCTGTCTGTCTACCCGTCGCCGTCGGCGAGTGGCGTGCCGAGCAGCCTTGAGGCACGCACCACACGTGGTTTATCCACGTTGGGGTCGCAGCTGGGTTCTCTCGGACAACGACAAAGACAGGAAGAATGGGACTTGGGACACGATAAAAGAGCTAGGAATGTGACGTTGATATATACAGCTTATGTGATGATGTTGCAAAAGACGCGCACTGCCTTCTCAGTTTTGGGGCTCCAGCAACCCAACCTCTCAAACAAGCAAGCCATTCACATACAGACAGATGCCATACCAGCATGCCCTCACCACGTGTTCCGTCCAAACGTAGAGTTGCTCTCTGGACTTCATTCAGAGACATGCAACTTTTACATTCATTAACTACTATAAAAAATAAACATACACTCTCCACTCTCCGGAATGCTTCCGGCGTATGCATGATGCTGCCAGGGAGAAGTAAAACTATGCGCTCTTGGCCCCCGGCGGGGAAGCAACGGTGGCTAGCGTAGCTGTCGGGTCACCACCCTGCTCATCTTGCTTTGTGGTCGACCGACCTTTTGCCTTGCACTTTCCGAAGTGGAAGCTGCTTTGCAAGTTGTAATGTGGAGGTGCACCTGGGAGGGGTGGCAAAAGCCAATGCATGCCGACTTCGCTTTTAATCTTGCAGATGCACTTCAGATTCTCTGTCCGGCTGGTCATAGTGGGGAGTAACTTATACTAGTGTCATGCATATGACACTAGTCTAAATTACTACTCCCTCCGTTTCGAATTATTTATTTTGGATTTGTCTAGATACGGATGTATCTAGACTCATTTTAGTGCTAGATACCTCCGTATCTAGACAAATCTAAGACAAGTAATTCGGAACGGAGGGAGTACTATCTTCATAGTGCAAAAGTAACCTACTACTAGTGTCATATATGACTTCATTTAATGGTTTGTAGACTCATCTTGTCTTGGAAAGCGCTATGTTACAATAACATATTATGTTACCACTTCTCATTAACTACATGTCACATAAGCAAAAATTACTCGAAGTGCGCTATGTTACTACCCAAGTTACTCCCACTATGACTAGCCTCCCAGAGTATTAGGCTGGTCATAGTGGGAAGTAACTTGTACTAGTGTCATGCATATGACACTAGTCTAAGTTATTATTTTTATAGTGCAAAGTAACATAGTACTCCTTCCGTTTTTATTTAGTCTGCATATTAGCTTTGGTCAAAGTCAAGCTTTGTAAATTTTGACTAAGTTTATAAACAAAAATATTAATATATACAATAACAAATCAATACTATTAGATTCATTATTGAATGTACTAACACTCATATAGATTTGTTATGGTAAATGCTTATAATTTTTTCTATAAAGTTGGTCAAATTTTATGAAGTTTGACTTCAGTCAAACCTAATATGCAGACTAAATAAAAACGAAGGGAGTACTAGTGTTATAGAGGACTTCATTAATTAGCTTGTAGACTCATTTTGTTTTGGGAAGCGCTATGTTATAATAACATATTATGTTACCACTTCTCATTAACTATATGCCATATAAGCAAACTTTTCTTGAAATGCGCTATATTACTAGCTAAGTTACTCCTACTATGACTAGCCTTATGATAGTACATGTTTTCCCAGTGCCCAAATCCATCTTGCCAAGTTTTTTGGGTCACAGACAAATAGTTTGGCATTTATGATGGTTGGCTCATCGTCCATCCCTTGCAAACATTGGCCGAAGCACGACTGGCTGACAAAAACATTTGCTATAATTTGGCGCCTTTCCTAAACCTCTTGCAACCTAAAAATGTTTTCACTTGAGTTTTTCCAGTCGCCTGATACATAGGCAGGCACTTACATTATTTTGCTAATCAAACTAGATACCTCACACCGTTCTACGGCCCATGATACTGTTGAATATGTGAGCAAATTACTATAGATTTAATCCGAATAAGCACAAAACAAATCATAACAGCAATAACAGAGATTGAACTAATTATGTGGACTAGCATAGTAGATGAACAGATCAAATCTAGAGCACAGACTAGAAACATGAAGGACAGAATCACATACGGTGCAACATGAGCAGCATCGTTGGCGTTGATGTTGTCGCCTATGTTGTTGAGGAAGAGGTTGCCGAGGTCGGGGAAGAAGTCGTCATTGACGAAGTCGTCGCTGCCAGCAGTCGTGCGAGCGCACTCCCCAAAAACCTGATCGCCCCTCTCCCATACAGGATCACGAGAGGCGGGGTCCGGAGGCCTGCTGTCCCTTCTCGCGGTGCACGCCGAAAGGAGGAATGGAGAAGACTTGCGTGGCAGTGCAATGATCTAGAACGGTGGTGCGAAACAATACGATACGGCCGCGGCTAGGTGGACGTCTGTCTGGCTATATAATGCGAGACGGATAGGTCGTGGGAGTAAACCCCACGTCCCAGTCGTGATCCAAAAGAATCGGAAACGATTCAGTAATTAACGCGACCGTTAATTATTAATTAATGACTCGTTAATTTTTCACGAGAAACAAAAATATAGACAACGTGCATAGCTTTGTCCTCAGCTCGTTCTCTAAACATGGTACGGCGCGGCGAGGAGGAGGAGCGCACGTGTAGATCTTCTCTTCTCATGCTCATACAAGTGGTAGAAGAGTTCACTTTATAAAGAGGTGCAAGTCTCACTCAACTTTTGGGGTTTAGTCCCACTCACACCATTCACAAGATATGCATGAATGGACCAATAGAATTTCAGAATTTTAGTTGGGCTTTGGGCAAAAGGCCTACTAGTAAATTCCAACGACCCCCCCCCCCCCCCCCCCCCCCACACACACACAATGTCTCATTGGCACATCTCATCATTTAGTTTTAAAACATTATTTATATACCGGTGCTTAGTGAAGACTATGAAGTTGAACTTCTACTTAGAGATTTATGCTACACTAGGTCACAACTTGAATAGTGGACTATGCCTTGAACTATAAGTTCTCTGCGAGACTAGTTCCACATAAATTCTTGACCGATACTGGGCTGCTGCAAGACTTCCCCGCGGGTGGAGCATATACGTCATACTCCAAGGCCTTTCATGAATTTATTAGAGAACACCCAATTCTCACATACTGGGACGTTAACAGTCAAATTCATATAGGGTGTGTTCCTCGGGAGATGCTCTGCAGGACAGCATCTCTGCTTACCCAAATAAGCCACTTGGAACACATTAAGATAACTATCAACCTGCCATGCAGATCAGTAGAGTATTGCATCTTCACGGAGTGGGATAATTAAAATGGGGATACTCTCCACCCAGCCAACCAACAATGTATCTCCCACTTCTACTTCACGGGATCTCCGGTTATATAGAATGGGTTACCACTATGAACAACTCATGTGGTTACCACTATGGACAACTTTAGTAATGGGATCTCGTTACATCGACGACGAAGGAATGGTCTGATGCTGGAGTCTTATCAGACTACAGATACAAGCGTTTCCCATTACTAAATTCCCACTTGCACATTAATCTAGCTACTCCTGCGGCTTGGACAGCAAGAAGGTCGTCTGCCCTACGAATCCCTGCAGCAAGAACCCGTGAAGCTGCACGGCCGCCGACATGACCTTGATCCTTTCGCCGATCATTCTCTTCGTCTCCTTTAGGAGGCAAAAGTTTGTCCAGACCGTCATCACACAAGAAAAGAACCAAACAATCTTCTTCATGGGCGCTATGATCTGCCATCAAACATGTTAGTGCGAGAGCCCTAGCTGGCAGGAAAAGAATAAACAACGAACTTATAATCACCTCTACGAGCAATAACGCGAGAAGGGCAGGGATAATCGAGACGGTGAAAGTGGTCCTGACGATAAATCGTGACCTTTGACTAGATGCCCGGCGGCAATACACTATTAAAGAAGTCAGCATCACACTGAGCTGTATCGATGACAGCAGGAGTATGTCACCTGAAAAGGAGTGTGCGTCAACAATATTTTCACACGAACTGGATGGAAACCTATCAACAGCATAGCACGGTATGGATTAGTACCGACGAACTGGATATACTTCATACATACCAAACGGGGTGGCGTTGAAGGAAGCAACGGTTATGGAGGTTGCCGACGCTTGTATGGACAGGGGCGCAATCGCCGTCTTCACACGGTATCGGTACCTCTTCAGGAGGAGGAGGATCACTATTGATTAGTGAAAGTTAGTGACTGATGCCTACGCCTACCGATGTGAGAGAGAAGATGGAACAAGTAGGCACGGAGTTATAGAACATAGCTCCGCCATTGAACAAGTAGGCTGGGGGGCAGCCCCCCCCCCCCCCCCCCCCCACCAACATAGCTCCGGCATTGCACAAAGGGATCACTCTCCCGAAATTAAATTTCCAAAATATTTAGCCCCAGCAATGAACCTCTCAAACTAGATGCCATACGAGCATGCCTAGCCACTGAATTCGTATCTTTGCCGCTTCACGGCGAATCGAAGCAAGGCAGAATCACACAAATACTAACAGACACATTTCCGAACAGAAAAAAGGAGTTTTTTTCAGTCTGTTTAGTAAGTCAATTGTGTTCCAAACATAGAATTGCTCTCTGAATTATTATTATTATTATTATTATTATTATTATTATTATTATTATTATTTTGCAGGGAAGCTCTCTAAACTTCATTCAGAGACAGGCTACATTCACTGATTATCAAAAGTAAACATACACTCTCCGGAACGCTTCCACGTAAATATTTTGCCCATTGACTACGGGGGTAGCTCTAAAGGAATGCAGTGACAGAATCATACGTTCTCATCCTCTGGTGCATGCATGATGCTGCCGGGGAGAAGTAAAACTATGCGCTCTTGGCACCCCGCCGGGGAAGCAACTTTCCATGGCAAGCGCTTGCCTTTCCGCTCCGCCCCGCTGTGCCCTGTCCATTTTTTTTTTATTTTTTTACATCTTGAGCCTGTTCATCTTGCAGATGGCAAAAGCCGCTGCCGACTTCGCTTTGGATCTTGCAGATGCACTTCGGATTCTCTGTCCAGGAGTAGGTGCCGCCGTGGCTTGTCGTTATACGCTGCATGTTTTCCCAGTGCCCCAAATCCATCTTACCAAGTTTTTTTGTCACAAACAATAGTTTGGTCTTTATGATGGTTGGCTCACCCCTCATTGTCCATCCTTCGCAAACATTGGCCAAAACACGACTGACTGACAAAAACATGTGCTATAATTTTGCGCCTTTGCTAAACCTCTTGCAACCTAAAAATGTTTTCACTTTGGCCAACAAAAGAGTTTTTCCGGTCGCCTCATACATAGGCGGGCGCTTACGTAATTTTGCTAATCAAACTAGATACCCCACACCGCTCGACAACCCATGATATATAACTTATGATATACTCTGACTCCTTTCGTCTCATAATGTAAGACGTTTTTCTGACACTAATACTAGTGTTAAAAAATGTCTCACATTATGGGACGGAGGGGGTACTTAAGAAGCATTGCATGCTCAATACGTAAAATACAAATCCTTACCCATGACACGATGTTACCATGGCGACTGCCTAAACTGGGCAGCTAATGCCTGCTGCACTCCTCTAAGTTCTGATTCAGTTTCTCTACTACCCTTCTCTGAATATGCATTTTCACAAGTCCACTACCGTCGCCACGACTTTGGATATCAATGGAGAAATGTTGCCGAAAACAAGCTACTTCACACGGCCAAACCTCTCCACAAGCTTCTGCTCAATCTCCAGTCTCTTCTTCACCAACAACGTGTACTTGTTCAGGAGCTCATCGTCCCCCTCGCAGCCCCCAAATGGAACAGCCAGCTTCATGCTGAGTGATGTCGTATCAGATCCGCCCGAGTACACGCGTGCGATCGGCACGAACTCGCCCTGCTGCTTGCAGAGCCACCCATGGGCTGCTCTCAGAGCAGCACCCAGCGACGCAGAGTCTGCATATTGGTCGTCAGATAGAGTGCACCCAGAGTCTGTTCTCGTAGAGGTCGGTGTACAATCAGGTCATGCAGATGTTGGGAATTTGTTTAGGTGCCAACAACTGCGAAGTAGTCACTTCTATCAATGAGCTTCTTGATTTAGAAACTAATAGAGCAATGGCGATACTTACAAATTTAGCGGCAGTCCAACCAATGCAAGAAAGTGAGATAAATGAGTTGGGTATGTGTGAGTTGGAGGGTTTATGCGAGGATCTAGTTCCTGCAAACCTTCTACATGAGGAGACTTTGGAAGAGGAGGGGCATGCGGCCTCTTTGTCTTCACCTGTAGGTCCAGCTGAGGACATTAGTCATACGGACTCTTTGATTCTCCCTCAGGCTCCAACGCGTAAACGGCAAAAAAGGTGTATGGCCTTTCTGCGGCGCGTCGAAGTGCTAGGATTAAGTTTAAGAAGAAATTTCACGACGATTCATGAAAGGCATATTTTGGAATAGCAGAGGTCTAAGGGACTTGGCTAAGCGTAGGTTTTTGGCGGATGCATCTCGGGATTACAAACTTGATTTTATTGCGTTGCTAGAGACTGGTAGGGCGAATTTTACTTCTAGTTTCTTGGAACGATCTCAGGAGGTCTTGATTTTGATTGGCACTGTTTGCCACCTCGGGGAAGATCTGGCTGGATCCTTCTAGGTGTCAACTGCGAGTCTCTGGAGGTGCTTGATGTTTTCTAGGGGGAATTTGCAGTTAAGTTCCATGTGCGGTCGAAAACTGACGGGTTCAGGTGGGCTTTAGTGGCTGTGTATGGGGCGACACAGCCTGAGCTAAAATCGGACTTCCTCGCAGATTTAGTTAGAATTTGTGGGGATGATACCTTACCTATTCTCGTTGGTGGTGACTTTAACATTATTAGAAGACGAGAAGAGAAAAATAATGACAATTTTGATGGCAGATGGTCATTCATATTTAATGCAATTATTGAAAGCCTGGATTTGCGAGAGATTGATCACACAGGCAGGCAATTTACTTGGGCAAATAATCTTCCAAATCCGACGTATGAAAAACTTGATAGAGTTCTCACAAGTATAGAATGGGAACAAAAATTTCCTCTTGTGACGGTGCAAGCGTTACAAAGGGGAATATCTGATCATACACCCCTTCTTGTAGACTCTGGTGAGGCGGCTCACCAAGGCAACAAGAATGTCTTCTCTTTCGAAACTGCGTGGTTCGAGAGAGAAGATTTCCTTGCGTTGATAGCAAGGGAATGGGCGGCAGAACAAAGGGGAGAATCAAATATTGGTCGGTGGCAGAATAAGATTCGACATCTTAGACAGTTCTTGAGAGGATGGGCTAAGAACAACAGCGGGGTCTATAGAAAGGAGAAAGAAAGATTGTTAAAGATCATCAATGACCTAGACATAGAAGCTGAAAGTAGTGCACTGGATATGGATGAGAGAGTGTCTAAAAGAGAAGCCGAGGTTTTGCTAGCTAAGCTTCTTAGAGAGGAGGAGTTGAAATGGGCACGTAGAGCGAAAGTGCGCCAGGTGGTTCAAGGAGATAATAACACTCAATTTTTTCATATGATTGCCAATGGGAAACATAGAAAGAAGAGAATCATTCAACTTGAACAAGATGAGGGTACGATTGTTGGTCATGAAAATCTTAAAATGTATATTACCAACTACTATAAAAAAAACTGTTTGGGGCCCCAGCTGAGAATTATGTCGCCCTCGATGAGAGCATGGTGGATGACATTCCTCAACTGAAAGATGAAGAGAACGAAGTAATAACTGCACCTTTCTCTGAGAAGGAGGTGTTTGACGCAATATCCTAAATGGAAAATAACAAGGCACCTTATCCGGATGGATTCCCAGCTGAGTTTTACAAGAAATGTTGGGGTATTATTAAAGGCGATTTGATGCCCATGTTCAATGATCTGTTTAATGGCCACCTTCAACTTTTTAAGCTTAACTTTGGGGCTATCACGTTGTTACCAAAGAAGGCGGAAGTGATTCGCATTGAGCAATTCAGGCCGATATGTTTGCTCAATGTAAGCTTCAAGATTTTCACAAAAGTTGGTACAAACCGTCTGACTCAGATTGCTCATTCGGTGGTACAGCCAACACAGACTGCCTTCATGCCTGATCGACACATCCTCGAGGGAGTGGTCGTTCTTCATGAGACATTACACGAAATTCACTCGAAGAAGCTCGATGGAGTGGTCTTCAAAGTGGATTTTGAAAAGGCATACGATAAAGTGAAGTGGTCATTCTTACAGCAGGCCTTACGTATGAAAGGATTTGATGAGGCTTGGAGGAAGCAGGTTGAATCATTTGTACAAGGGGGTAGTGTCGGCATCAAAGTAAATGACGATATTGGCCAGTACTTCCAGACGTTAAAAGGATTGAGACAGGGAGACCCGATGTCGCCGATTCTCTTTAATGTCGTGGTTGACATGTTGGCCGTTTTTGTTAATAGAGCAAAACAGGACGGTCAAGTAGGGGGGCTCATCCCCCATCTGGTTGAGGGTGGGGTGTCCATTCTTCAATATGCCGACGATACCATCATTTTCATGGAACATGACCTTGTTAAGGCCAGAAACATGAAGTTATTGCTTTGCCTGTTCGAACAACTATCAGGGTTAAAAATTAATTTTAATAAAAGTGAGCTGTTTTGTTTTGGACGCGCCAGAGAAGAACAAGAAACCTACAAGCAGCTATTTGGCTGTGAAATAGGCACACTACCCTTCACGTACCTAGGGATTCCGATTCATCACCGTAAGCTCACAAATAAAGAATGGAAATGTATCGAGGATCGGTTTGAAAAGAGGCTAAGTTGCTGGAAGGGCAAACTTTTGTCTTATGGAGGAAGATTGGTGCTTATTTGAAAGTGCGTTATATCGACTAGAGGGGGGGTGAATAGGCGATTTTTATGAAAGTCTTCAAAACGTGGAAGTTATGAAGACAAACGATAGAAGTGAACCTATTACCCTGCAGCGGAAGGTAGACTACACTAGGCAAGCCATAGTCAAGTATTCAATAGAGTAAAAGCACAATGACTAATAGCAGCAATGTAGTAAGGATCAGGTAGGAAGATATTGTGAAGCCACACAGAACACGCAGTCACTCAGTGAAGACAAAAGATAGTGCAAACATACAATGACTTCACAAGGAGTAACAGTAAGTAAAGGGAAGGGAAGATGAAACCAGTGACTCGCTGAAGACAATGATTTGTTGGACCAGTTCCAGTTGCTGTGACAATTGTACGTCTGGTTAGGGCGGCTAGGTATTTAAACCTTAGGACACACAGTCCCGGATACCCAGTCCTGAACACGCAGCTCAGGACACCCAGTCCTCACCGTATTCCCCTTGAGCTAATGTCACACAGACCTCGCCCAATCACTCTGGTAAGTCTTCAAGGTAGACTCCCAAACCTTCACAGACTTCGTTCACCGGCAATCCACAATGTCTCTTGGATGCTCAGAACGCGACGCCTAACCGGCTGGAGGATGCACAGTCCTCAAGTGTAATAAGTCTTCAGATCACACAGACAAGAAGACTTAAGTGATGCCTAATTCTCTTTGGGTCTGGGAGGTTAGGGCTTTATCCTCGCAAGGAATTCTCTCTCAAAGGCTTCGAGGTGGGTTGCTCTCAAATGACAAAAGCCGTACTCTGAATCTGAGCAGCCAACCGTTTATGGTTGTAGGGGGTGGGCTATTTATAGCCACTTGGCAACCCGACCTGATTTGTCCGAAATGACCCTGGGTCACTAAGGAACTGACACGTGTTCCAACGGTCAGATTTCAAACTCACACGACAACTTTACTTGGGCTCCAAGCAAAGCTGACTTGTCCGGCTCTGGACAAGATTCGCTCTCATTGTCTTCACTCGAAGACATAGGTTTTGTTTAAGCATCACTTCAGTCATTCTGACTGGTTCTCCTGGACCCCACTTAACAGTACGGTGGTTCCTATGACTCAACACAAAAGAAAAAGAACTACGAAAGATCTAAGTCTTCGAGCTCCATAGGCTTCATAATGTGTCTTCTTTTGTCATAGTCTTCAATGTGAATATCTTCATATACCACCTTTCACTTCAATGTCTTCATACGGTTTTAGGGTCATCTCTGGTAGTAAAACCGAATCAATGAGGGACTTCTACCTGTGTTATCCTGCAATTCTCACAAACACATTAGTCCCTCAACCAGGTTTGTCGTCAATACTCCAAAACCAACTAGGGGTGGCACTAGATGCACTTACAATCTCCCTCTTTTTGGTGATTGATGAAAAACTAGTTGAAGTTTTCAACGGGGAATATAGTCTGTGAAATTGTAAAGGATAAGGAATTGTCTTCATAAGTTGTAAGGGCTCCCCCTGAAGATGTGCATATAAGTTAGTTTGCTTTTGGAATGCAAATGCACATGGCAGGTTGTACTTGTGGAGATCCACTTCAGCTTATGATGACAATCCACTATGCGTGTGAAAGTATATGAAGATAATGACATGCATAATGGAAAATGGACGTCTGCAGAATGAGATAAGTGCGGAATTTATCGTCGCACATGCGGAA
>NC_053023.1:577890993-578058182 GCF_003073215.2 Triticum urartu | reverse complement strand
CAAGGTTGTTGAGATTGTCCTTCTCACCAAGCAATCTCCCTCCCTCCATCAGTCCCTCCTTATCCATCATTCCCTCCTTATCCATGTGTGTGTGTGTATTCTTGATCCTGACACATGTCTTGGGTACACACGAGTACAGATTTTCACTACAACCAAACCAAACCTATCATGAAGTATATATGTTGTGTATTGACAATTTGGGTTCCGGACTTCCAATGTCTGTATTCGCAATGTGTGCTTTCTGGTTATGGTTGAGTCTCTTAGACACAATCTCTCTAAGAATTCTTAGAGAGATTGTGTGTAGAATTCTTAAAGAATGCATACACATGTATTTGTTGAAGTGTATACGTAGATTGGCTAGCCCTTTTCATCAATTTGTACTTTTGATCGCTTGGCTAGTGCATGAAACTTAATGTGGTATGAGAGCCCAAGGTCTTCAGTTCAAGTCCTAGAAATTTATCCAAAAATTACACACGTGGGAAGGGGTGTTTAAGTGTATAAGTGGATTGCCTAACCCTTTTATCATCAGTTTAGACTTTTAGTTGCACTAGTTGAATGCCCGTGTGTTGCCACGGGATAAAAAATAGATATGTTGACATATGGTTGTTTTAATTCGAAATATGTGTCAAAATTGATTGTATGTGGTTTGGATTCATTTAGCAAAAAACCATTGATTCCCTCCCGTTTTTTCCCTCCTAGTCTTTCTGTTTCCTTAACTATCCGCTCCTTGCACTAAAAAAATTGGTATATTTCTCCCTGCCTCAGTGCCCCACCGCCATTCTCTTTCACCCACCCTTAATCTGGCATTGTCAGCTCTAGCCATGGACTTATAATTTTTGTTCTCAATGCCGTAACGGTCACAAGCATTCTTTCACCACTTCCCCACAAAAAAATGTATTCTTTCACCACTTATGCTTCTTGCCACATCTTGGACCAATACATCCTCGCATCAAATTCGGACCAAAACACCATGCACTATAGTTCACAACTATCAAACCAGTGTGGATAATAGATTATGGCAGAGAGTGCAAAATTGGGTTGAATTTTTTGGACGTCTTCTTGATGAAAAATCATAAATCATGGTGACAATGTCACCCTCAATATTCCGCTCAACAACAGCAAAAGCAACCAGCAGAAAACAATTCATTTATTTACTTTCACCCATCATTCTACTCCCCGACTCTGATTTCCGCTCACTTTGTTACAACATATTGATTCTCCATTGTGATCTCACAACTAACAAAGAGACATTAAGTATACCAAACATTAACATGAATATAAATTAAGCCAACACACATTTAGTGTTTGTTTGGACAACAAGTATTAAATGCCAGATTTTGGAAAACGAGTTTTAGGGAAACCAGTTTTAGTTAGTTTTTTTGTTAGGATAAGTATATGTGGTTCCTTGTTTGGATCAAGAAAAAATATAACGTGATTATGTAGTTCTTCGTTCAGGAAGCAGCGAGTTGTATTATGTACAGATTCCGTCGAGCATCAGATTTGAGCTTCCCAACGTGCTCTTTGTTGGTTACCCAGAAGGGCGAAAGTACTAATCTACGTATGTATTCTTCCTGCTGCATGCAGTTCACCGTGCCAACCGACACGGTGCCGACCAGGCGTTGCGCCAATGGTTCCAAGCATCCAGCCGTCCGAGCGTCGTGGCAATGATCTTGATGGTGTCCCAGTCATCACCTTGGAACCTCTCCAGCTAAACTGGCTATCGTGATGCTCGCAATGTACAATATTGGAGCCTGTGGTCTAAAATAGAAATTGGATTACATGCATAAGTTGTGAAGCCATTGTAGGCTACCATGTGATACCTCTCCAGCTACCCTCCCGTTGGCCAAACATTGACCGCACAAACACCCTGTTCTCATGGTGTGATATGCTCAGATCAAGCAAAGCGAAATAAACCAAGTTTCAGCTATTCTAGCTATATATTAACATAATTGATATCATAGTGAATATAGAAAGGGGTATTTTAGCAAATATGGATAGCGCTGATCACGAGACAATAAATTGATGTCAATGAAATAACAACTATTCTAGCGATTAGTTACAATCTCCACTTAATAGGTAGTTAATCAAAAGTCTTAGCGCAAAGAAATGGCATAAAAATGACTTAGGAGAGAGAAGAAGAACATAAAATAACTGGGGAACTTTTGCAGTTGATGAAAAGATTGAATGATTGATCATGATGGTACTGGATTGGACGAGGTTCACCGAAAATACTTGTAGTGGTTTTAGTTCTAATTTGAACTAACGATAACATGTGTTTTGTAACTGAGGGAGTACTCGGTAGGCATCACGGGGAATGGTTTAAAACATCACTCAATTTCATAAAGTCATCCATCGATCTAGTCAGTGCCTCGTTCACACTCGCTTTTTGCCTCACTGTTGTATGCTTCAATTCAACATGACCATGACCAACTTGGTGCTCATCTTAACCTAAACTCAGCATGGCCGAAAGCGCATTCTTTAGTAAACTATGTCAGCTCTCTTGGATAATGAAAACCACTACCGACATTTTTTCTCCTAGCATTTCGATTTTTTTTTCAGAAGAAGCCCATTTATTTTTGGAAGGAGCCATAGTTTACAATTCTCCCCGGCTTAAATGATCAATGTGAAAAAACTGCAAGTATATTCAAATAACAAGCTTGGGCTATAGTTTTGCACAAGAGGGTACTATTACTGATGAATAATGAAGCCCATACAAATATTAAAAGCATAGAGCAACCCAGAAAGGAACGACTAAAAGGCATATACTAAGCATAACGTACTGAAATTGTAGTTGCATAATGAAGCCCATACAAATATTAAAAGCATAGAACAACCCAGAAAGGAACGACTAAAAGGCACATACTAAGCATAACGTACTGAAATTGTAGTTGCATAATGAAGCCCATGCAAATATTAAAAGCATAGAACAACCCAGAAAGGAACGACTAAAAGGCACATACTAAGCATAACGTACTGAAATTGTAGTTGCATAAGTAAATATGGTTGGCAGATCATGTTACAGTCTACTTGTATTTAGGAACGATAACAAATATTAAAAAAGATGGTCTCTGTCTACCAGGTTTCAGTAACTTCAAACAGGTTGATCATGTTACAGTCTTGTATGCTCTCACTTGGACAAACACACATCATCTTTTTTGTACGGAGGTCAATGCAAAAAATGCAAAATATCATCAGAATTATTGTTATTTGTTGGCGAAAGATTTATAAGTAGTGTTATTTGTTTGCAGAAGGAAACGAAAGCACTACTTCTGGTAATCCTACTGCCAATATTTAAGTGTACTTTCACATCCCATATACCCCCTTCGTTCCTAAATACAAGTCTTTCTAGAGATTCCACCAAGTGACTACATACGAAGCAAAATGAATGAACCTACACTCTAAAATATGTCTACATATATCGTATGTTGTTGTCCATTTGGAATGTCTAAAAAGACTTATATTTAGGAACGGAGGAAGTATATGATATTGCATAGTTAATCATTGGTCAGGGAACCCAACACTCCAGACTGATTAGCTCTAAACAACTAATGTTTGAAGAAACAAAGTAGTTGTTTAAGCACTCACCAGAGCCTTTGGTGCATTGAAATTTTGAATGGTCGTGCATTAGTACATGTTCGTACCATCCAAACTAAAGGTCCGCCTTGTCTTTCACAACTGCTGCATCGCCACATACCTGGTGATTCCTGCAATTTTTTCCATCCACTTCATGCCGCCTAAGAAGAAAATCAACCAGATAAGTATAGAAAATCAATCAGCCACTTCATGCTATGCCATGTTGCTTGGTGGCTTCCACCGTCATCACCAAGGTATCAAAAACACAAACCCAACATGCTATCACAATCACATGCAATACTCATTTGAATCCCATATAACTACATCTAAGAAGACCTTCTATGTGTACATCGTTATTGTATTTACAGAAAAAAAAATTATTGCCACGTTGCTTGGTGGCTTCCACCGCCATCACCAAGCTATCAAAAACACAAACCCAACATGCTATCACAATCACATTTTGTATCCGATATAACTACATCTAAGAAGACCTTCTATGTGCACATCGTTGTTGTATTTACAGAAAATAAGAATATTCAGCACCATACAATATGTACTTATGCATTCTACCCTCAACAATCTTTACCTATGTCTTGTACCGTATACAAGGGTTGGATCATGAATGAGTTAAGTAAAGAGAGGAAGGGATTTCGTTCATATGCAGGTAAACCAAATTGGCCCAAAAAAAACTGAACCAAGTCAAGAAGCAAGAGAGGGTGGGATTTCGTCCTACCACCTAGTCGGAGGAGGTCGAGCCGTCGCCGCTCAGTCGAGGAGGCCGCGCCGTTGGAGGTGAAAGGCGCTGAGCGCTGGATCCGTTGCCTTCTGTCCATGTTTGTCCACGCGGAGGGGATAACGCCGGTGTACTGGCTCGCGGTTCGTCGGCGGCACCTGAACAGCGACTCAGCAGCAGCATAAACCACCGGTGCCCCTATGGTAGCAAGCAGGCGTTGAGCTGGCACCGGCAGAAGGGCAGCGACACCGCCGCCAAGGATGTGGTGGTGGTGGTGTTTGGTGTCCACGGCATGGGGGGCTGTAGTATGGAGGAGATCTACACCGTAGCAAGGGGAACGAGATTTGGAGAGGAGATCTCTGCGGCGACATGGGGAGGAGAACGGAGTGGGAGAGGAGATTGGCGACGGTGGCTGCGGTTGGGAAGAAGTATGGGTGTGGGGGAGATTGGGTGTGCGTGAGTTGGCTTCTGACGGTTCGATCGTGGGGAAGAAACGTGGGACGTCGACGGACAGGCCGTGTGACTGGGTTACATTGGGACGGTGGGCTTGGATTTTTGGGATGATGCGGGCGTGGCCCACTGCGCGATGGTTGTCTTGTCGTATGAAGGGAGGTGGGGATCGAACGAGGTCGAACCATCACGACGTTCGATCCCCCTTTAATAGTAGAAATTGGCTAGTGCATGAAGCTTAACAGTATTGATTTCTTGTGCAGTTATACTTAGTCTCTAAGAAGAATTCTAAATACTTAAAGCATGTTGTGGTGCTTGAAATTTGTAGGTAGATCATCGGGCATCAGAGTCGAAACCAAACCAAATCGACTCATGCATTATCTAACCGAAATTTGGATCCATTTAGCTCCACAGGACCAAGCTCGGAGTTTTAATAGGACTTTGAGACTAATCCTCCGAGCTGAGAAGTACTCCCTCCGTTCCAAATTACTCGTTGTAGAAATGAATGTATCTAGAACTAAAATATATCTAGATACATTCATACCTGCGACAAGTAATTCGGAATGAAAGAAGTAGTTGCAAAGAGGTTTGATATGGTCAGACAGATGCCCTATTATTATTCGTAAACAAGAGAAATTTAGATCCTTTTAAAAAAGGAAATTTAGATTAGTTTGATGGTGTCAATGTGGTATCTCTCGACTAAAAACCAATTTCTTCCAAGGATTCCTGATCAAGTCCTTCTAAGCGAAGGCACCTTTCCCCGTGTGAAAAAAGGAAGAAGATGCTGCTTCGGCTTCCGTTTCTAGCTCTGCTTGAGTCGCTTCGTCCGTTTCTCTGATGTGGAATGTCGCTGAGTCAGATCGCAGATCTCTTCTCACTTTCGGAGTAGTCCATCGACGCATTTCAATCTTTTTCTGGAGTTATCGATTCACGTCGCTGAAGGCTGTACCAAAGGAAATGGAGTAGTAGTACTCCTTTCGTCTAGTTGAATAAGTCATCTTAGATTGTACATAGTGATCAAGGAGGAAGAAAAAACGAAAGAACTTAATATTTATTTGCTAATTAATAGCACTGCATGCAATAAACTTATCATTGTATGTCGTGTTTGTTGTCTCAAGTCAATAAAAGCATGCACACCCAACATCTCTTATTGGTTGATATGTCAGGAAACAAAAAAACGAGATAGAAGTTAATGCACCGCGCCTAAGTGTTTTGGGATTATTTGGTTTTCATAAGATGACTTACACACCTGTACGGAGACGGAGGGAGTAGCAGAGAACCTGGCGGCACACGCTCGATGGATCGACCCGTAGCTGTCCCGTCCATGCCACTGACGAACGGCGCAGTGTGTTTGTCTCGTTCCGACCGATTTCCCGTGAAACCAATTGAATGCGAGCGAATCCTCACTTCATTCACTCCGCTTCTCCCCCATCCCGTGACCAACATTTAATCATCACCCAGCATTTAATCTGCCCCTCTGACACTATAAAACCTGCGCAGCCTGCCACCTCTTCCCCTCCATCGCCCAACGATCGCGCCATTCCCGGTGCATGCAAAGATGGCTTCGCCGCTGCTGCTGCTGCTGTCCGCGCTGACGCTGGCCGTCGTGGTGGCGGCGCCGTGCCGGGGCGAGTTCACGGTGGTGGTGCCGGACGCGGGGGCGCTGGTGGACGCGCCGCAGCCGGGGTTCTCGGACCGGGCGCGCACCGACCCGGCGGAGCAGCGCGCCGTGCTGGAGGTCATGGCGGCGACGGGCAACGGCTGGGCGTCGGGCATCGCGGACGTGTGCCGCGGCCGGTGGCACGGCATCGAGTGCGTGCCCGACCGCGCCGACGTCTACCACGTCGTCTCCCTCTCCTTCGGCGCGCTCTCCGACGACACCGCCTTCCCGGCCTGCGACCCCGCGCGCGCCGCGCTCTCCCCCGCCGTGCTCGCGCTCCCGCACCTCCGCTCCCTCTTCTTCTACCGCTGCTTCAGCGCCAACCCGCAGCCCGTCCCGGCCTTCCTCGGCCGCCTCGGCCCCGCCTTCCGCTCCCTCGTGCTGCGCCAGAACGGCCTCGTCGGCCCCATACCGCCCGAGATCGGGAGCCTCTCCGGCCTGCGCGTGCTCGACCTCCACGGCAACCATCTCTCCGACGCCATCCCGGCCACCGTCCAGTCCTTGGGCCGCCTCCAGCTGCTCGATCTCAGCTACAACCGGCTCGCCGGCCAGGTGCCGAACCTCAGGTTCCAGCAGCTCAGCATCCTGGACCTCAGCCACAACGCGCTGCAGGGCCGCGTCCCGGCGAGCCTCGGGCAATGCCGGTCTCTGCTGAAGATCGACCTCAGCCAGAACCGCCTCGCCGGCACGATTCCGGACGCTCTCGGCGACCTGCCCGACCTCATACTGCTCGACCTCAGCCACAACGCGCTGTCCGGCCCGATCCCGGCGGCGATCGGCAGGCTGTCGACGCTGCGCTCGCTCATCCTCGGCGACAACCCGATGCAGTCCTCGACGGTCCCCGGCGACTTCTTCACGGGGCTCAAGGCGCTGACCACGCTGGTCCTCTCGGGCATGGGGCTGGGAGGGTCGCTGCCGGAGTCCATCGGGGGCCTGAGCCAGCTCCGCGTGCTGCGCCTGGACGGCAACGGGTTCACCGGCGTGATACCGGCGAGCTTCCGGTGGCTGGAGAAGGCGAGCGAGCTCCGCGTGGACGGCAACCGGCTCGTGGGGCCGATCCCGTTCGGCAAGCAGATGATGTGGAGGCTGGGCAAGAAGCTGCGCGTCGGCGGCAACGAGGGGCTCTGCTACGACGCCAAGCAGGAAGGGCTGGAGGGCGCCATGGCGCTGGCCGGCGTCGCGGACTGCGGCAGCGTGGGGAGCGGCACCACGACGCAGCACTTGAGCTGGGAGAGTAGTGGCGGTGCGACGGCGACGGCGAACGTGACGTCGTCAGCCGCAGATTCAAACTCTGGCCGGGGTGGCGGCCACTTTTTCTTGGTCGTTTTGGTGTGTTTGCAGCTTGCATTGTTGTAGGTAGAAGAAGAGCTGTGGCGGTTGATTGGTGGTGCAGAGTTTTTTTACACCGGGAAGAATAAGGAACTGTACAAAGCGTTGTTGCTGATTGCGGCTTTTGCCCGCTGTAGCCAGGTGAACAAAATTGTTTCCAGAGATTTTTGAAAAAGCATGTCTTTTTTCGGCTAAGTTGCTATGATTATTACCCACGACGAAAGATTGATGGATCAACCGCTCTGACATGAACATCCGAACACGCAAAGCTTGTGCATCCCTCATCATGCTCATTATTTGTTCTAATTGGAATGAAAGAAATGCACGAGTCTTTCGCATCAAGCCTTCTTGGCCAACAATCTTGCACAACGATATGAAGCTTAAAGCTTCTCTTTGTATGGCCGTGGGCGGCAAAAAAACTAGGGAGCATCATACCAGAAGATGTCCGGGCTTGTAACGAAAACACTCTATTCCCTTCGCAGTTAATACATGTGGCAAATCTTTTGCCACGTTTCAAAAAAAACTATGATTATATTAGGATCATATGACGTTATGATCTGACAATTCCCGTTCCACCCCCACCTCGAGTATACAGTCTTGAGCACCTTTTGCGAAATTACGAAA
The DNA here is from genome assembly GCF_003073215.2 of Triticum urartu. Classification (NCBI taxonomy): domain Eukaryota; kingdom Viridiplantae; phylum Streptophyta; class Magnoliopsida; order Poales; family Poaceae; genus Triticum; species Triticum urartu. The sequence goes on along the minus strand of NC_053023.1, from coordinate 578,049,813 downwards.
AGTGATTTTACACCTAATGTGGCTGCTATAACATTCCAACCTTGTGACTTTCATCAAAAACTAGATGGTAAGGGGCAACCCACTGCGCCGACTACAGCTACTTTTGGCAACACGCATTCGTCTGTGTTTTAGACGTGGACATGGTCGCGTCCGCACCCGCGCCATCCTCGACCGCGGCCGTGTACAATGTCCGCACGGCTTCGCAATGGGGGCATTCCAGAAGAGTTCCCAAGGACACAAACGCCTCCACAGACACGGCCTACGAGTCCCTGCATTGAGATTGAGAGAGAAGGTGAGGATCACAAGGATCATCAAAGAGTTGAGTATCATGTTGACCACCACTATGTGGTTCACCCACATGCACAAAGGCACTTAGCCTGCACCCACGTGCGCAACAAAAACACTTGATTTTATTCGTTTTATAGGCTATGTGTGGATTGTTAAATTTTATTTGTTGTGGATCATGTTGGCTTGTTGAATTGTTGTGTGCTATATTTATTGTTGAATGATCTGCTTGCATGGATTTGGGGAGGAGGAATGTGGGGTGTCGTTGCCCTGCGGACAAATGGAGCTTGGGCGGCTGTTGTCCGCGAACAAATGGGGCCAAATTTGATGTTTATGGTTGGACATGCTCTTATGTGTCACAGAAAAGTATTGCTACAACATAATTTAGTGAGTACTGAGGATAACCAATTGCAAATCGTAATAGGAAGCTCAGCTGATGAATAATGGGTTAAATCCTGTAAATTGTGGAACCCTATTTGGTTGTCGATTAGATCATTATCATACTTTACCAGCCTTGTTCGCCTCGTCTTCCTCTAAGACATTAAAGAGTCTATAATGCCTGGAAATAGCGAAGCTCACACTTTTCCTCCACAAGAATTTGTAATATAACAGTGTATACAGAATCAGAAAAATCCAGATAAGAGTAGATTTAAAATATTAAGAGTAATAATATGATATAGCTTGGATTTTAATGCAACAGATAGATCATAAGTGACAATGGCAATTGGCAACAAGCAAACTTACCTTTTAATGGCATACATAAATGTTCCTTCAGTACAGAGTACATTTACAACACGTAGTAGACAGAGATCATTGTGAGAATGGGATGTTTATACCACTCTAATAGCTGATAAGGATTCCATCGATGCAGTGTAAACATCACACATTAGTAAAAAGTCGATGAAGTGATAGTTTTGGAACCTGTTTGAGTAAAATATCAGAAGGGATTCAGTTGAGGCAAAAGATGTTGAAGCAATCTTGTCCGTTGCGCAAACATAATGATTAAATAGTTAATTGCAACAAATCATATTCAGAAACAAATGAAGTAGATAATGAAACGCTAAAGATCAGAAGGTACTTTTAAGGTAAATTATGTATCAAAAACAAACAATGATTTAGATAGTAAAGAGATCAAGCAATGCTCATGTGTTGGGCAACAGGGATTATCAGCAATTAAGAAAACCAAGTAAAGGAGTTGGTGTATCTAAGTGAATGGCGGAGTTACCCAAAAAAACATTATATTTCGGTATCGAAGCCCAGTTCCTCATTGACTTATGCACAACCTCTGAAGTTGAAGGCGAGAAGTAATTAGGAGAATAACATGTCAGTCATTACTCCATCTTCTATCTTGTTCTCTCAGACTAAAAATGTGGAGATGTCCATGTCTTTTTCAATTACATTGGGGAAAACAAACTCTTATTCTAGCAAACTAAAACTAAACCCACTAAATGCTTATCAGAGGTGCATAAATCTGAATACTGATACCAAAATAATTTGAGTGAGTGCTCAATTCTTCTTGCATCTTATTCTAGTGAACCGACTAAAAGCCTATCCTAGTTGCAGAATATGAATGCTAATACCAAAATACTTGAGTGCTCAGTTCTTCCATTAGGTTCCATGCTATGCTATCAGATGCACTTTGTAATTTTAGAGGTAAAAAAAAAATGCCCGCCTGCAAGATGTAGTTACTAATTGGTGTTACATATAGCTCAATAGACCAAAAGCTGATCAGATTGCAGAAATTTGAATGCCTATATGAAAATACTTTGAGTGAGTGCTCAGTTCTTTCATTAGGTCCCATCTGCTGCGCTTGGCGCATGCTCCGACTACGCCAAACATCCGTGAGGCACAGCTTGCTGCCGACAGCCGCCAAGCCATACCTCCACCCCCAGTTCTGCCACACCACCTTGGAGCATCGCCAGCCCACCATCCCAGGCACCATCACCCGTCGTCCAACCTCCCTCCCTGGCCAGGGGAGGAGAGGGGGACTTGAATCTGGGCCTGCTCCTGGAGAGATGGAACAGGGGAGCTGGACTCTGCAGTGCTGGGCAAGAAGGTCCAGCAAGGCAGGCGATGGCACGAGGGCCGAGGGGAGCAGGTGGTGAAGACGTCGGAGGTGGTGGTGGTGAGGACATCGGTGGAGGTGGTGAGGACGCTGGAAGTGGTGGTGGATGGCGGCGCCTTGAAACGGCGGCCAGGGGGAGGGGGGGGGGGGAGCAAACATGAAAGCAAGATAAAAGTGAGTTTCCACCGGCTGAAGGCTGCCTATCTTGCTGAGAAGCTGGGCCAGAACACTGTGGGGCCCAAGTGCCTGGGATGAAAGAGATGCTCATCCAGTAACAAAAACTTAGCTAGCCTGCTCAAGCTGTATGGTCCAGGTGGTTACACGTGACGATTTAAAAGTGCTTCTCACGGAGATGGCCTCAGGAGGCACCCAACAAGCCTGGCATAAACTTGGAGGAGATATCTACTGGGAAGTAAGAAATGAAACGAGACCAATTGTAAGCTTATGTTTACAATTAAAAGATGCACACCAAAACGGAGCCAGATTGATCAATCGAAAGCTGAGATAAGCTTACATTACAACATTAACATGTTTTGACTCAAGCAAAGCTATTTGCCAAGTTTGACTTCAGGTAATGTGCAAGCATAGGGCTACTTGCATAATCCAGATGGAGCTACAAAGGTCTGTGGTCTTGAGCCTTTTAGGGCAGAAAATACAGGCCCACACGAGAAATTCAAATGTGTGATATATATCATCTAATTTGTCATGTGAACAAACCATTGGAAATATTAACAAAACTATCATGTGTAGAGTTTGTTCAATCTGACTCTGAACATAAGTCATTTACTATCTTGCAAGACAATACTTTATACTGCCCTAGTGTCACATCTGCCAAGTTGTCTTCAGGTAATGTGCAAGCATCGGGCTACTTGCATAATCCAGATGGAGCTAAAAAAGTCTATGGTCTTGAGCCCTTGAGGGCAGAAAATATAGTCCCACTCGAGAAATTAAAATGTGTGATATATGTTATCTAATTTGTCACGTGTGCAAACCAATTGGTAATATTTAACATAACTATCATGTCTGGAGTTTGATCAATCTGACTATGAACATAAGTCATTTACTATCTTGCAAGACAATAGTTTATACTGCCCTCTAGTGTCACATTTGGTTTAACCACACGAACTTCCACTATGGGCTTGAATTTTGTCAAATGTGCCAATACTTACTCTATAAAATAACACCTGAATATGCTTACACCATCTACTTCCTTCCTTTTGGCCTTTCGAACTTGATTCAAAACTTAAGTCTTTGTACGATCCCAGTGCCACTTTTGCTCATGTGGTTCCAACTTAATCCCTCATAAATTGCACCAAGAATTGAACCTATATCTCTAGCATGAATATATTTGGGAGGAAAAAGGGAATTATAGATATAAATGAAGGGTAACATTGGCATTCACCTACATCCTTAGTTCTTCTGGCTAACACTAAAATACCTACAATTTGGATCGGAGGAAACAGTGATCATCTAATGGAGCATGACAGCACTTTCATCCCAAGGAAAATTTGCATTGTATTGTGTCATATGTGCCCTATAGAGCACAAACATATCCAGTCCTCAGATCTTTAACTATAAATATGTCCAATTATCTAAAGCACGGCATGATGAAAGTTTGTTATAGAGCAACAAAAAGGAAAGTTATCAGTTGTCGGCTTACAAAGAATATACTTGGATCAGAATGTTCCTATGGTTCCAAAACAGAAGCCATCAGTGTCCTCCCAGTCCAAAGGTGACTTAATCTGTCACAAAAATGGATCTCCTGAAAACTACTGACTGAAGACTTAAGTGGTAAATCATTGAAAACCCTGTCACCACAGAACTCTTTACAAAAAGGAAGATAAACCTACATTTCAGCATCATTTGAAAAACAAAGTGGTTGAAGATTAACCTCGTATTATTTATTACCTGCTAACTAAGCCATCTTCTTACTGGCTGCCTAATGATCACATTCGAATCTGTCAAAACATCCAATCTCCTTGCCACTGTTCTTTAGGTCCCATTATCATAGAAGCATAATGAACATCACAACCACCACTTACAATGGCTCTCTTCCTTCTGATTCTACTTGTGCATAATCATATACTTCATCTTCCTCTGACCCCTCCATATCTCTTTCCTCAATATTTGTGTCAACTTTGGCACCCCTGTGAATTGCATTTGCCCTCTCTTTCTGCAGCATCTCATTCCTCCTCCTCAACTCCTCCAAATACTTCTTATGGCCCTCATCCATGATTGCCACGAACCTCTCCTTCAGCTCAATCATAGGATCCCTATCCACAAGCTCTCCATTTTCGTCATACGCCTCCCTCAATATCACCGTCTTAATGCCACCCTTCAATGAAACATAGAATATCCCCGGGTGTCTCGTGAACGCGTTAGAGAACGCATTCGATAGCCTAAACTCATCACAGAACTTCCCTATGATTGGCACCGCCATCCTCCTTTCAACTGACAAGGACAATACCTCATGTAAAACACCAATCAACCTCTTCTCTGCCTCTGGTGATGCCGGGTGAAGCCCGAAAGTGTCGGCATATGGTGACACATACGGCAGATCAAGCCAATCCCTCACCCACTCCCTCATCTCCTTCTTGAGGTAGAACCCCTTTGGCAATTTGACTGTAAAGTTGGGCCTCGGCCGTATGCCAACAACATCGGCCTCCCTGTCCGCCCTCAATTCAATCGCGGACTTCGCGAGTCGGTCGTCCCAGGAGGCGAGCTCCAGGAACGCGTCGCCGGACGCGTCCGGCCCTGGGTCGCCGACGAGGCGGAAGAGATCGGGGTGCCTCGGGACCAGCGAGACCAAGAAGTCGTCCGGGAGGCCGAAGACGCGCTTGGCAGCAGCAATCTTTGCGACCGGCAGCGCGCGCGTGGAGGACATCATGAGGAGCTTGGCGAGCCTGGCGGCGAGGAGCGGGGAGTGGGCGGCCTGGAGGCGGGATGCGAATTCGAGGAAGGAGGCGAGCTGCGGGGACGGGGAGGCGACGGGGTCGGGGGGAGGGGAAACGGAGAGGAGCGTGGGGTACCGGCGGAGGAAGGTTGCGACGTGGACCGGGAGGCGGATGCGCTGGCGGCGCTTGGAAAGGTAGCGGAGGAGGAGGCGGCGGCCGGGGGAGAGGAGCACCTCGCGGACGAGGCGGGACGCTTGGTGGAAGCGTCGGTCGCGGTCGATGGACGCGTCCAGGACCGCGTCCCGGCGCCACGGGACCTTCAAGGAAGATATGCGGCGGGCCGGGGGAATGAAGCGGAGGCGGTGGGCGGCGGCGGCCGCCGCCCGGAGGAGCATTTGTGGTGGGGGGTTTACGGTGGTTTCGTGCGGGAAGGTAGGAGAGACCGAGAGAGTGAGGAACTGATTTCTAAACCAGCTATACGCTTCCCTGCCCAGTTTACGGACTTCTCAAGTACGTGTCTGAGGCAACTGCAAAAAGGAATTGGTTTAAAGGATTTATAAGAACTTTTGGAGGATAAAAATTCTTAGGATTTTTTCCCTACATTGGTTGTATGATTCATAGAATTGAATCCTATAGGAATGTTTTTTTCTCAGAAATCTATTACATTTCATTAGAAAATTCCCATCAACTCCTCTTTCAAAACACATTTCATTTTTTTTTGTAGTGCGATCAAACACACTTTGGTGCAAAATCCGGTATGATCTGATTGGACATGCCACTGGAATCATGTATTTTCCTATTCATGTGTGTTTGTTGATCAAAGAAGGAAAGACGAACGACATAGATTTACTAACTAAAAATGTCGGGAAGGAAGGATATAGATTCACTAAGGGGCTTCAACAGAAAGCGGAAAACAAATCTACATGTGGGCCATAGCCAATGGTTCTTATGAAATCCTTTGAATAAATAAGCCCCACCTTATCTGTTTAGTTAATAGGAAATTCATAGGAATCTTAGGTTCTCTTTGAATTGAAGAAAAATTATTAAAAAAGGTTAGGCCTCCTTTAATTTACTGAAATTTCGTAGGAATTTTACAGGATAGGACTTCTGTAGGAAGTTCCCTTCTAGAACCCTTTTCGTTTGCTGATATACAATAATATTTGTATACAAAATTGATTCACATATTTCATATTTCAGAGAAAAGAAATTAACTTGGACTCGATGGAGAAAATCCTAGCGTGTGAACCAAATGAAATCTCTTTTCTTGTTCGTAATCATAGGATCTAAGATACATGTCATCTCACTTCTTATAGTTTTTATATTCCTATGAACTAAAGGAAGCCGTTAAGTGCTCTTATTGAAAAAAAATGTGGAAGCCCTTGGGTTCATAGGGTTGGGGTCACCAAATTCCATGAAATCCATTTATGTGCTCCACGTTCCATAGGAATTTAACACGATTCCAAACCTCATTTTAGGGCCTCTTTGGTTCGCTGGAATAGGAAAAACGTGGGAATTGGATGTCATGTCATGTTGAATCCTAAAGGAACTAACAACACATGGGTTTATTGTAGATGTTTTATTGCACCACAAAAAGGGGAAATTTTCCTGAAGGATTAGGTGTATATCATAGTTGGCATTGAAACAGTGGAAATTTTGCATGAGCTCGAACCCAATAGAAAGTTCCCAATGAAATTGCATACAAAGTAGGCCATACAGAAAAATCTTATGGTTTTTGTTCCTACAAACCAAACATGCTACACCAAGAAAAACTTCCAGGGAATACAACCCGCAAAATTCCTATAAAATTCATTTGAACCACACAAACCTCTTATGTGTTCTCTAATACTATAGGATTTCATGATACGTGACATCTAAATCTTACGCTTTCCTATTCATGTATTTTAAAGTTCCTGCTATCCAAAGAGATCTTTAGAGGATTATGTTCCTTAGGAATTTTTCCTATAGAGCTTGTGGTTTGTAGGAATATAAACCATAGGAATTATTCTAATGGTCTTCTTTACTTGCAATCCCAAAGGAAAATTTTAGGTCCAACTACATGGAAATTTTCCTCTCCCTGACAACTATGACATGCATCTAATCTTATCTTATATAAAAATAAAAGTTCCTGCACTTTAAATGTGGTGCAACCAAACAACTTCTATTACAGATTCTCATGTTTTCAGTTCCTATAGGATCAGTGTGACATGTCATCCTAATCATGTGTTTTTCCTATTATTGTTTTTTTAGAATCCAGCATTTTTAGGTGGATAAAACTTTTCCTATGAGTGCAAATAAATCCCGTACAAAAGTCCTTATAGATTGCAATCCTGCGAATCATACAACCCATGTAGCAAAATTCTGAGAATTATAATCCTCCCAAACAAAATAAAAATCCGTTGAATCAAAGAGCCTACAGGCTACAGGGCAGCTAAGGGCATGTGTAAGTTCACCGTATTAATCTTGGCGGATGCTTTTACACTGTACACAAACACAATTGTATTACAAAGGAAGCCTCCAAGTAGCTCAAATAAATCACAAGTGTACAGGGGAATAATGCTCTTGTACATGATTTTCACAGCTGCACATGTCATGGTGAAATCGCTGCCTCTAAACTACACCAAAACAGTGTTTGCTACTCTGTACCAACTACATGGATATGGAATGGGGATCCGCGGCATAGAATAGGTTCATCTGGGGACTCTGCCTTTGCCCGAGCACGAAGAACATCCGTGGCGTCAATTATAACAGAAGAAGATTGCAGCGAGTAGTCTCCAGGGACTAGGAAGTAGACAGAGAAAGGATGTACCACCTCCTGCAATGGTGGAACCTCCAACTGTATGTCGTTAAGAACACCTACACAGAAAAAGGAACTTGTCAGTGTAGAACAGATGCTGAATAATGTAAAAACAATACTATTCCTGAACACAGATAATGGTAAAGAAAGAAAATGGGCTATTATACAAATAAGTGAATTACCAGCCCAGAGGACGGTTGCACTGTTTTCTTCGAAGCAATTTTCTCCTGCAACATCTTTGCATGAAATGCTGAGGTTCATCTGAATAATTTCCTTCGTGTTGTTCCGAATTTGAACTTCCATATGGGTCATTTTATGAGCTGATATAGGATCTTTACACCTCAGAACATTCTCACCGGCAGACGGACCAACATTCTCATCAGTAGAATGGTTGGAATCATTAACAGGCTTGGCATCCTTAGCAAGTCTAAAGCTAAATGTCAAGGGATCAGGCAACAATATGTCCAATATAGACGCTTGTAATGCTGCCTGAATAGCATCTTTGATATTCAGCTCTCCGGAGCTATTTCTCCCAGAATGCCACCTCACTTTTATTTTTGAAATCAAGTTGCTGATAGAAGCGTTCAACTCTGCCTTGGCATTCTTTTCTGCTATGGTGGCAGCTTGGGACCCAAGTAGCTCATCGCTTCCGTTTTCCTTTACAAAGAAGGAAGCATCAAGAACAGGTAATTTGAAGTGCTCAAGTGGTATGAGAACCCTGGCAGAATAGTCACGGTCAATTCTGGTTTTGTGACAGGCCACATCAGCAGTGTTATCTTCTGGAACACTAGTCCCATCCAAATGTACAGAAACATCGACATCAAAAACAACATCCGTAGGGTTGAAAAGCTCGAGTTCCAGAAGGCGGAGGCCCCAACTTCCTTTATAGGGATCAATCTTCAATAAGCTAATGTCATTATGCAACATATTACTTTCATCACTTGTATTATCTTTTCCACTGACAGGTCGCAAGTGTGCTTCACTAAACCGGGCAGGTATTTCCATGGATAACAGGCGTGCTCTTACCAGGCACATGCCCTGTACAACACAGATATTTAATGGAACAGCAAGGCGTCTTCCAGGTGGGAGAGAAACCTCACCATTACCTTTGGCCGCTGAAGGACCTGGAGTAACAGAAAGTAGAAATTTAGTCTCAAACGAAACCATGAAACAAAAGTTATGAGGATATCTACAACAGGTCACAAAGACAAATCTTCTCCACATGCCATCTGTATATGTTCACAGTAGTAAAGTAGTAGGTCAATGGTAAACATGATTACTAATTTAAGGAAGCAAGCACTACAAAGAAAACATCAAATCAAGGTTGTTCGCCCATAACAAGTGACAGAGGGAAACTAGCAATTACATGGATTTACTTGTTTATATCATGCCTTAGTCATTTGGTGAGGACGATTTATGTGTTCTGATGGTATATAAAGTAGTATGAGTGCACTGGAGTGGAAAGATGTTCATTTGAGTAACTTTGATTTCACACATATTAAAGGATGACAGAGAATATAGAAGATTTAGAATCCTGCAACCCACCAGCATAGTGAATATTCAAAAAGGGATTGATTCCTTCTCTTGCTATTCTCCTTGGATTTGCAGGAGATCTGCTACCATCTGCTTCCAAATCTGCCAAGCTAAGATGCCAGGCTCTTAGTGTCACTTTAAATGTAACTTCTCCACCTGGTTTTATCGGAAGTGCAGACTTCCATGTACTATGGGCAATTGAAATAACAGAATCCTGGTTCTTCCCGGATAATGCAATATTTGCTTCTTCAACTGGCACAGTTCCAGCATTTGTCAGCGTAATTAAAACATCACGAATTTCACCTTCATATAGAAGAATAGAACCATCTCCACCCACAACGTTGGCAACTAATAAAGGAAGGGGAGGAACAATAGAAATGCTGGGGAAGTTAACACTCTTAAACTTGCTAGAGCCACAGCATCTGAAAGGATCAGAAAGAACAAGCCCTTGTGCAGCTCCAAGGAGCAAACTGTCAACCTCTTTGAATAGGTGTTCTGTAATAACACCAAAACTGTGGACAATGCATCCAGGAATCGATACTTGTCCAACCTTTGTTGGAATTCCAGATAGCAGAACCAATTTGGAGGTGTTTGGTGGAAGATTAACAGTAACCGGAAAGGCATCAAAATTTCCTGAATGAACAGAGAGGTAAATGCTCTCAACAACTAAGTCAAAGCTGCAGGGGTTTGCTAGCTCTATCATAACTTGGACTGGTTCTCCAACAATCCAATTTATCTCTTGTTTGCTAGTCCCAGATGTGCCCCCCTTGGTGAAAGGTGTATAAATAAAAGGTCCAGAAGGACCGGCACCAATCCACCACTCCTTTTTATGTGGGTTGCGCTTTACTATGTCTCTTTGTGAAGGATGAAATGGTAAAGAATGTAACCTGAAAAAACAAGGAAATGAAAATAAGTCATCGAAAACATATACACAAGCAGATTTTGTGAGAAGCTTCTTTCTGAAACAGATGACATTTTTTGAAAGTGTACGCGCACTTTTCTATCTTTGACAACTAGCATATATAGCTTCTTTCTGAAACAGATGACATTTTTGGGAAGTGTACTCCAACTTTTCTATCTTTGACGACATATAGCAAAGTAATTAGGTTGACTAAGTAAAAATGGTCCCGTTAGAGCTGTCGTGAACAATACTTTCATAATATAATATTTTTATTATTAGTACTAGTATGTTAATAAAAAAGTAACAGCCAAAGTTGCATATTGGAGATCATGCCCATGTCCAAAAACTGCATCAATTTACAAACAAATGGAGTAGTACTTATATCACCCAGGCTCTTTTTGGCATTGTGGTGGATTATGATAATCACATTGTCTAACCAGATTTTGCGTATTCTAGCATTTGGTTAACCAACTTTTTGATACTTATGTGGTAATGTTTCTGCAGCAGATTATTAAGTTCATCACATCACAGTTCAGCAAGCCTCGTTCTTGTTTTACGCGAACCATGGATTAAGAGTCCAAGGACTAGTCAAGACTAGTCTATGAGTCTCAACTCCAGGGCCGACTACACTTCAGTGTCTGACTAGTCTATGAGTCGCAACTCCAGTGTCGATTAGTTATGCTTAGTCTATGAGTCTCAACCTTGGAACGACTTGTCGACTCGTAAACCTTGACGCGAACATGATAATACCAGAAAAACGATAAGTAACATGCCTGATAAAAGGAAGACATGGGTCGGCACAACGTGTGCCCCAAGGAAGCCTATCAGCAGAGTTTGAAAGAGAGCTTGCCAGCCCACTCTGACCAGCTGGGGTGATGAGTGGGTAAAATGATCGAAGAAGACGAGCCGCGGCGCTCCATGACGTGAGGGGATCCGCAGCGCGGATTGAAGACATCAATATCTCTCTTAGAACAACCATTTGAAGGGTACTCCATTGCGACTCAAACAATGATACAACAGACTGAGGGTGCGCTTTATCGGCATTGCTGTTGCTGGCACCGAGTTCCTTAAACAAACAAGGGGTTGCCAAGAAAACCATAAATACAACAGTTTGGTATATGGCATTGCCAATAAATCTAAACTAAGAAATTAACTGATCAAAATATTACGATAGTAAACATGGTCAGCTGTTTTAACATGTGGTTATGACAAGAATATCTAAATAGTCAAGGAAAGGTGTGTCTGTTTAATAGTACTTGTTAGCATCAGTTTTATAATCCGCATATTTTTTCCTAGTCAACACGGTGTTTATTCTAATAAGCTAACTACAAATTATATTTTCAGTCCACATTAATCCTACCTCAACCAAAGAACAAGATGATAAAAGAGAATACAAGTTAATAAAGGAAAGCGTTAAAGACGCTGCAATCAACTCTCAGCTGACTTGGCAAAGTGTACTTCCATCATAAAGAACGAAAGAAGCTGCAATCAACTCTCAGCTGACTTAGCAGAGTTTATTTCCATTTTACATTTCTAGAGATGCAAACTTGGAACCTTTAGGGTACCCTCCGACCCTTCTTAGTTCAACCAAACAAACTAAATTTTCAAAAATGATGTGAATTCTGAAAATTTAGTTCATTTAGTTGAACTAAGTAGGGTTGAAGGGTACCCTGAAAGTTCCAAATTTGCATCCCTATATATTCCTATCAGAATAGAGCAAACTTAGTTGGCAGGGTTTAAACTAAGAGCAAAGCAGCAGCCAAGAAATAAAAGAAGAAGGTATGTTAGAGAAGTTGAAAATAACCTACTACAAATACACAATGCAGTAAACATAATAAATAACAATTAATCAATCCTCAGCATACTACAAGTAAGTAACAAACTCACCTTCAGTGAAGCATGATCAGGTTTGCTAGTCTTCCTGCTTTGAACATGGTATGCATTTGTAGTCATTGTTAGAACCTGCATAGCACTCATAGCAGCATATGCATTGTCTTGCTGAAGGTACAACTGTGCAACTTGTCTTGAAAAAAATGCTGCCTTGCGTTTATACCCAAGAGAGCCAAATAGTCGCGCAATTTCAATATATAGTATCAACCGGTCACTGGCATCAATCAGAGCCTTAGCGCCATCTGCAGCACCCATTAATAAATCTGACACCTCCTTGGCAACTTCACGTCTAATAAAGAAAGACATAGCATTTTAATCAATAGTTTTATCCTAAGCACAGAATACATCATTCCATAATAGAGAATTAGAGATATCAGGTTTGCTCATTCCATAAGAATTAACTGCAAATCAGTCACAATAAAAGTAAACTGGCTATGCAACTCATAGCTAAATGGGACAGCTCACCTGCACAAATATCTTGCCAACTTCAATGCAGCTTCAAGCTCAAAGCTCACAGGTGAAACTCTAAACAAGACATACAGCTCAGTGTTAGTGCGTTAAGTAAAATCACCAAGTAAAGAGCTCAATATAACATGCAACTGTTGGACCAGTTTCCAGTGTTGATGGAATACTAGTAAATACTACTCTAATAAACGAGCAAAAATAGGAAGGAAGGATAGAACAGAGAAACACTTTTTGAAGCCATCATGAATTTGTCAAAACCAGACAAAAAATAATGGCCGACTTTTTTTCAAAATAGCAAATGCCCTGGTGAAATAAACAAATAACTTTTTTGTATGGTTCCTTCAATGTATCAGCAGATCATAAAAAACGATACAATGAAAGTACTAAAATCTTCTCATATGTAATTCTTGAAAAGCAAAAGGGGTTCACTTTATGTAGAATGTAATAACTAAAAGCAAGATGTTCGTACATACTCCCTCCGTCCCATAATGTAAGACGTTTTTTGACACTAGTGTAGTGTCAAAAAACGCACTAGTGTCAAAAAACGTCTTACATTATGGGACGGAGGGAGTAGAAATTATCAAATTAAGAAAGATAACACGCCAATTCAATACCTTTGAGCATTATCTTGTAAAGTTGCTCTTCTGTACAGCTGGATAATGGTATAATAACGATACTTCACTTCATCTTCCAAAACAGGATCACTTTGGCCCATCATCCTATCAACCTGATTAATGCCCCAAAATCAGCCCCTAAACAGCTATAAGAATGATGTGAATTTCCAAAACTCGTAGGCATGAACACTCACCACTAATGCGCAGACACTACCTTCGAGTGCCCCAGCATGCCAGAATACATCCCCTGTCAATCTTGCAAGATCTATTGCTGTGGTGTAGTGTGCATTAGCATCAGCAGGTGATCCAGCCAATAAGCAATAATCTCCTATTATCTTTTGTGCACGGCCCAGCCTTCTTTTTTTGGCCTTGATCACCTAGAAAATATAGAAGTATATTGGCTTATATAAGCAATAGAATAGCGAGTCATTTACATCATCAACATACACTGGTCAAAATACTCGGAACACCTAAAGTATGAACCTCCTCTGAGCCAAGACTGGATTGTGAGTCCAAAGGTGTCTTTAGAATAGTTCCTGTGGATTCTGCCCGTAAGACCCATTTCTCAAACTCCATCAACAATGAAGCGGCAAGATCTTGGATCATTGTAAGCATATGAAGTTCCAGTGATTTCTGATCGGAAGGAGGGAACATAATAATGCCATCCTTCCTTTGCTCTAGCAACTACAAAAGACAACAATGCAAACATCAGTTAAAGTAGAGCAAGAAGCGGTAAAAAAAGGCAAGACTAGAAGGGTCATCACAACACTGGTGCAATCAGTAAAGTTTTAATTACACAGACCGACATTTCAAATTTAACCATCAGCACATCAACACTATATATTCTGCCTCTGAAGTAGCAGTAAATAATGTCATTCCTTCCATCCCGGTTACCTGGGTAAGTTCCAGGTGTCTTGGAATGGGTTTTTTAGCATGGTGATTTCCACCCTGGGGGTGGCTTGGGCCTTGAAATGCTAGTGGAACGAAACTAGACAATCGAACTAATTACCATCCCTCGAGCTAGAATTGGTGTATATTACTGTAGTTCATAAGTGTGGATTACATGATCACTTAGATCTCGGGTCAGTTTAATTGTAACAACCAAAGAGCAAGAGCCATAGGAATACTCGCCCAGTAGAGCGACTAGCAACCAAATGATGAACTGGATCACCCAGATGGGCGGCTGCTGAGCTGCGTGTGTCGATACAAACGGCGTACGTCATCCGGGGACAGAGGCTCGGGAGGAGATGCGATCGGGGCAGGCAGTACCTGCGCGTCGGTGGGGCAGAAGGCAAAGCAGCGGCTGGCGAGCGCGGAGGGGTAGGTGCGCGAGGCGTCGAGGAAGTCAGCGGCGACCCTGGCGAGGTCCGGGGAGGAGGGGAGGTGGCAGATGCCGACGACGGCGAGCACCTTGCGCGAGGACTGGAAGTCCTCCCAGGGCGAGGGCACGCAGCCGCCGAGCACGAACTTGAGGCGGAGGCAGCCCGTGTCCCAGGGCTGGTGCGAGAAGGGGCTCTTCTGGTGCTCCGAGTAGTAGGGGCGCAGCGAGGCGAGGTCGACGCGCGCGTGCGCCGCCACCAGAGCCGCGTAGTCCCGCAGGCACTGCGGCGGGATCGGCCCGCCCACCGGCAGCACCGCCACCCGGATGGCCGACCCGGACTCGATGCTCAGCCCGGGCTCCATTGGGGAGGGGGAGAGGGAGAGGGAGAGCTCGAGATCTGACGACGGAGCAGGTCGTGTGTCGGGGAGGTGGAGAAGGGAACAGAAATGTTTGCGCTGTCAGGCGAGATTTGATCCGTCGATCTAACTCGCCTCTCTGGGCCGCGACTGGAGGAGCTAGCGCTCTTGTCGGGCCATTCTCGGTTGAATCTGCCACTGGCCCAGCCAGCCGAAAGCTTCTCACAGGGCCCTGGGTCAATATGGCTCACTGCCCCAACAAGACATTTCGCCCCCCTAAAATAAGTAGAGTTCTTTTTTACCAGCGCAACGTGCGATAAATCACAAGTGCACATACAGCCACGCGAGGTCGGTATCAAGACCGACCGTTCCACATGATTCGTGCAGCTCTTATACATCAAGCTCGTATAATGAATCCCATCCACAGTATACAATTAGTATAGCTCGCGTATTACCTCCGACCTCGTCAGGAGATGGACCACAAGGCAGCCTCAGGCATTGAAGCAAGACGCGTGTTGATTACATGTCAGTCCCAAAGCCAGGAGATATTCCATATATTGTTTTATTTTCGTGCTCTATGCACCGCATGTATCTGGTAGAGCGATAGGTTATTATGCGAACTCTAATCACAGATACTCTGCCACATACAGGAAATACACCAACCAGCAGAGAGGGCATAAAGAACATGCAGCACAAGTCAAATGAGGTTGGTGTTAATGTTTCATTAAAACCGTAGCAGACCATTTCATAAGTGATCACCCTGGGTGTTCGGGTTTACCCGAACTTTAGGGTCGGGTAATTCGGGTTTTTCGAAATTCAGGTTTTCAAAAACAACTGCCGAAATATCTCTAAAAAAACTAAAACCCAAAATATCGTGTACCCAAATTTTCGGGTTTGGGTTCGGGTAATCCCAAATTTCCCAAACTGTGAACAAAGGTACTTACTGATGTGATTATTTTCCATAGTGGCATTTGCATCAGTACGGTTGTTACTCGCCTAAGTTAGATAGAAACAATGGCCTTTGCATCAGTACGACTGTTACTTGCCTCAAGCTGCTACAGAGCCATGCGCTTGCCAAATACAGAGTACATTTGAGTAGTTTTTAGCAGGATACTTCAGCATGGAAAATGTCAATTTTTACCAGTATAACTCAGCATGACAAATGACACTTGTCAAGATCCTTCGTTGCTTCGAGTCATCGCGCTGACGATGCAACACCAGGGACGGGGACATGGGCCAGCGACCGGGAGTCCGGGATGGTGGGAAGGGACTACGGGCGGCGGGACGATGGAATGGGATGGAGGGACGGCGGCTGGCGGGACGACGGACGACGAGGCAGCGGGAGGACGGACGGTGGGACGACCGAGCGGTGATTGAGACCGGTGGTGACGGTGGGATTGGTGGGCTTACGGCGCCGACGGGCGACTTTGACGAGCAGGAGCAGCCGGGCAACCGGCAGGGCCGCAGGGGAGTGTGGCGGCTAGGGTAGGAATCGGGGAAGGGTGAGTGGGGAACACGGGGAGGAGTTGGTGTCGGTGTGACGCTGTGTATTTACTATGGAGGAAGGCCTAAACTGGGCCAAGCTAAATGGGCTACCGAGTACATAGGTCAGAACTTTTGTCTTTGCTATTGAGGCTTTGGCCTGTTTGGGTACCGGGACAAAATACCCGAATTTCCCAAAATAATTTCGGGTTTTCGTACCGGCCACCCGAGAAATGTGTTCAGGTTTTGGGTTCGGGTTATATGGGTTCGGGCTTCGGGTTTTTCGGGTTTGGGGTTCGGGTTCGGGAAAAAGTGTCCAGGGTGAATAAGTGACAAAACTGCAACACATCTGACCACCTCATTTACTAGGATTAATGCACCACAGTGCTCTCTTGTCTTACTAGTGCACTACCCTCTACAATAGTAATGGAAATGTGTATTGGGTAGTTCGCTAATTGGTGTGAGTTTTTTAGATGAACTTTTAGCTATGCTACATCAGCTTAGGTCTATCTCCATGTCAGGCCAGGTGTGTGCCTACACATGATTAATGTTCCTAAATTGCAACTCAAAAGAAGTTTCTAAATTGCAGTAAATATTTTAAAATTTTAGGAATCCATGATTATATTTTTTTAAAATATGTCCACTGAATAAGATTAAACTAGTGCTCCTAGAACATATAATCATAGCCCCAAATAGCTATTTTTTCCTTTTTAGATGAATTAGTGTGAACTTTTAACTATGCTAGATCAGCTTCGGTCTATATCCATGTCAGGCCAGGCATGTGCATACACATGATTAATGTCAAATTGCAACTAAAAACATGTTCCTAAATTGCAGTAAACATTTTAAAATTTCAGAAATGAAAGATTTTAATCTTGAAAAATATGTCCACTACATAAGACTAAACTAGTCCACCTAGAACGAATAATCAGATCCCCAAATAGCTAATTTTAATTTTTAGATGAATTAGTGTGAATTTTTAACTATGCTAGATCAGCTTAGGTCTATCTCCATGTTAGGTCAGGCATGTGCATGCACATGATTAATGTTCCTAAATTGCAACTCAAAAAGAAATGTTCCTAAATTGCAGTGAATATTTTGAAATTTATGAATCCAAGATTTTAATTTTGAAAAATATCCACTACAAGAGATTAAACTAGTCCACCTAGAACAAATAGTCAGAGCCCAAAATAGCTAATTTTCATATTATTATTTTTGTTATCCATGTTTCCCCATGTATCTACCAGTATGTGATGCGTCCTCACCTATCGCACAATCAGTGTAATGTTATACTTATCACTCAATAATCCATTTCATGTTATTCTGGTGATATTCATCAACACTAAAAATTAATTTGTGTTTGTCCCAATGGTTATGCTTATCACATGATTCAGATTGTACATCACACACAAAACAGCAGGAACCTACAAACTAGAGGTGCCTGGCACAAGCAAGCACCATAAATCTCTCACATGCCGCCGACTTTTGGCCATTTGGGCCATTATAAATGAGTCTGTGGGTCATCATTGCATCCAGCAAATATTCAGTATGCATACGAATTAAAAAGCTTCGAGGCCCACTCCTGCCCCGTATAGAAAAGTGTATTCAAGTGCATTATTGAGCAACGCTGTTTGTATTGCAGCAAACACTATATTAATTAGTAATCTAGATGCAAACACGGATGATCGAGATTGCGGCCTCCCGTGCCACCATGTCCCAAAAATTCACGTCCCGCAACGTGTAGCTTTTTCCTTGCGAGATGCTAGGCGTCAGTCAGATCGAGGGTGTGCCGATCAGCCGCCATCCCCACGGTCAGATCTAACATAAGATGATGTTTTTGGTGTGGATCATCGCAGCAAAGAAAATCATGTGTGCAACATTTTACTTATACATAGGCAAGTCGTCGCAACATTTTCTCCGGTGGCATATGCCACAACCTTGCATAAAATGGCACACCAATTAATTTTCTATGTAGTTAATAAATCTTCATTGATCACATCAAGTCCAATCGTTGTATATGCAGGTTGTCTATGTAGCACGTAAACCAACATTTGAAACAACGCAGGAAAAACAATTTGCAACATATGCATCATGATGTGTGGGTTTTTGCAGCAAAACACACATGGGTGTTTGCAGAAAAAACAATTTGCAACTTGCATAGCTTTGAGAAAATCCCGAAAGCACTGACCTCACATTAGCATCCATGGAGCACTGACCCCATCATCTCGAGCATGCTGACACCAATCCGGTCGGTCAAAGCTTCATTGGGACTAGATGGCGACCACGACTCTTGGCCCCCTTATCTCCTTAACCCAATGGCGTGAATGCTCCCATCCTTCCGCAAACGTTGCTCTCATGTTTTCTCCATGAAAATCTCCCTTGCGCCTCCCCCCGTGCAGACGACGGCTGACGATATTGCTCCTCATAGCCTCGTCGACCTCGAAGCGCCATTGTACCACCAGCTTGTCACACCGCCGCATAGCCTGGACGCTCCTTGCATTGACGGTTATAGTATCCGTCCTTGATGATCGCAAAGCTCCCCCGTAATTGCTTGCAACTTGCACATCGTCTTGGCGTGGTTCCAACATCCACATCGCCATTGCATGGTTCTGCACCACGATGCACGGTGCCAGTTGTTGGGGAACCCAGTAATTTCAAAAAAAAAAATCTATGATCACGCAAGATCTATGTGATGCATAGCAACGAGCGGGAGAGTGTTGTCCACGTACCCTCGTAGACCGTAAGCGGAAGCGCTATGACAACGCGGTTGATATAGTCGTACGTCTTCACGATCCGACCGATCCTAGCACTGAAAGTACGGCACCTCCGCGATCTGCACACGTTCGGCTCGGTGACGTCCCACGAACTCTTGATCCAGCTGAGTGTCGAGGGAGAGCTTCATCTGTTGGGGAACGTAGCAGAAATTCAAAATTTTCTACGCATCACCAAGATCAATCTATGGAGTAATCTAGCAACGAGGGGAAGGAGAGTGTATCTACATACCTTTGTAGATCGCTAAGCGGAAGCGTTCAAGTGAACGGGGTTGATGGAGTCGTACTCGTCGTGATCCAAATCACCGATGATCCTAGTGCCGAACGGACGGCACCTCCGTGTTCAACACACGTACAGCCCGGTGACGTCTCCTACGCCTTGATCCAGCAAGGGGAGAAGGAGAGGTTGGGGAAGACTCCATCCAGCAGCAGCACGACGGCGTGGTGGTGGTGGAGGAGCGTGGTACTCCAGAAGGGCTTCGCCAAGCACCGCAAGAGACGAGGAGGGAGAGGGGTAGGGCTGCGCCAAGAAGGAGATGTTCTCATGTCTATGGCAGCCCAAAACCTCAAGTATATATAGCGGGAGGGGAGGGGCTGCGCCCCCACCTAGGTTTCCACCCCTAGGGGTGGCGGCCAGCCCTAGATCCCATCTAGGGGGGCGGCCAAGGGGGGAGAGAGGGGGGCGCACCACTAGGTGGGCCTTAGGCCCATCTGAGCCTAGGGTTTCCCCTTTTTTTCTTCTCTCTTCGCCTTGTGCCCTGGTGGGGGGCGCACCAGCCCACCTGGGGCTGGTCCCCTCCCACACTTGGCCCATACAGCCCTCCGGGGCTGGTGGCCCCACTTGGTGGAGCACCAGGACCCTCCCGGTGGTCCCGGTACATTACCGATAAAACCCGAAACTTTTTCGGCGACCAAAACACGACTTCCCATATATAAATCTTTACCTCCGGACCATTCCGGAACTCCTCGTGACGTCCAGGATCTCATCCGGGACTCCGAACAACATTCGGTAACCACGTATATCTATTCCCTATAACCCTAGCGTCATCGAACCTTAAGTGTGTAGACCCTACGGGTTCGGGAACCATGCACACATGACCGAGACAACTCTCCGGTCAATAACCAACAGCGGGATCTGGATACCCATGTTGGCTCCCACATGTTCCACGATGATCTCATCGGATGAACCATGATGTCAAGGATTCAATCAATCCCGTATACAATTCCCTTTGTCTAGCGGTACGATACTTGCCCGAGATTCGATCGTCGGTATCCCGATACCTTGTTCAATCTCGTCACCGGCAAGTCTCTTTACTCGTTCCGTAACACATCATCCCGTGATCAACTCCTTGGTCACATTGTGCACATTATGATGATGTCCTACCGAGTGGGCCCAGAGATACCTCTCCGTTATACGGAGTGACAAATCCCAGTCTCGATTCGTGCCAACCCAATAGATACTTTCGGAGATACCTGTAGTGTACCTTTATAGCCACCCAGTTACGTTGTGACGTTTGGCACACCCAAAGCACTCCTACGGTATCCGGGAGTTGCACAATTTCATGGTCTAAGGAAATGATACTTGACATTAGAAAAGCTTTAGCAAACGAACTACACGATCTTTATGCTAGGCTTAGGATTGGGTCTTGTCCATCACATCATTCTCCTAATGATGTGATCCCGTTATCAACGACATCCAATGTCCATGGTCAGGAAACCGTAACCATCTATTGATCAACGAGCTAGTCAACTAGAGGCTTACTAGGGACATGGTGTTGTCTATGTATCCACACATGTATCTGAGTTTCCTATCAATACAATTCTAGCATGGATAATAAACGATTATCATGAACAAGGAAATATAATAATAACCAATTTATTATTGCCTCTAGGGCATATTTCCAACAGTCTCCCACTTGCACTAGAGTCAATAATCTAGTTCACATCGCCATGTGATTAACACTCACAGGTCACATCGCCATGTGACCAACATCCAAAGAGTTTACTAGACTCAATAATCTAGTTCACATCACTATGTGATTAACACTCAATGAGTTCTGGGTTTGATCATGTTATGCTTGTGAGAGAGGTTGTAGTCAACGGGTCTTGCCATATTCAGATCCCTATGTATTTCGCAAAACTTTATATCGTAGATGCTGCTACCACGTTCCACTTGGAGCTATTCCAAATTGTTGCTCCATTATACGTATCCGGTATCTCTACTCAGAGCTATCCGGATAGGTGTCAAGCTTGCATCGATGTAACTCTTTCCGTCAAACTCTTTATCACCTCCATAACCGAGAAACATTTCCTTATTCCTCTAAGGATAATTTTTGACCGCTACCCGGTGATCTACTCCTAGATCACCTTTGTACCCTCTTGCCAGAAATGTGGCAAGGCACACATCAGGTGCGGTACTTCAGCATGGCATACCGTATAGAGCCTATGACAAAAGCATAGGGGACGACCTTCGTCCTTCCTCTTTCTTCTGCCGTGGTCAAGCTTTGAGTCTTACTCAACTTCACACCTTACAACTCAGGTAAGAACCCCTTCTTTGACTGATCTATTTTGAAATCCTTCAAAAACATGTCAAGGTGTGCGTTCTTTGAAAGTATCATCAGGCGTCTTGATCTATTTCTATAGATCCTGATGCCCAATATGTAAGCAGCTTTATCCAGGTCTTCCTTTGAAAATCACTCTTCAAACAACCGTTTATGCTTTCCAGAAATTCTACATCATTTCGGATCAACAATATGTCATCCACATATACTTATCAGAAATGTTGTGGTGCTCCCACTCACTTTCTTGTAAATACAAGTTTCTAGCAAACATTGTATAAACCTAAAAGCTTTGATCACTCCATCAAAACATATATTCCGATTCCGAGATGCCTGCTCTAGTCCATAGAAGGATTGTCGGAGCTAGCATACCTTTTAGCATTCTTAGGATCGTCAAAACCTTTTATTGTATCACATACAACTTTTCTTACGAAAACTGGTAAGAAAACTTGTTTTGACATCCATCTGTAAGATTTCATAATCGAAAAATACAACTAATGCTAACATGATTCCGACGGACTTAAGCATCGCTACGGGTGAGAAATTCTCATCGTAGTCAACTCCTTGAACTTGTGAAAAGACTCTTTCCCACAAGTCGAGCTTCATAGACGGTAATATTACCGCCCACGTCCGTCTTCTTCTTAAAGATCCATTTATCTCAATGGCTTGCCGATCATCGGGCAAGTCCACCAAAGTCCATACATTGTTCTGATATATGGATCCTATCTCGGATTTCATGGCTTCTAACCATTTGTCGGAATACGGGCCCACCATCGCTTCTCCATAGCTCGTAGGTTCATTGTTGTCTAACAACATGATATCTAAGACAGGATTACCGTACCACTTAGGAGTAGTACATATCCTTGTCGACCTACGAGGTTCGATAGCAACTTGATCCGAAGCTTCATGATCACTATCATTAACTTCCTATTCAATAGACGTAGGTGCCACGGAAAACATCTTTCTGTGTTGCATCATTCTCTGCTTGAAATAAAGGTTCGACAACCTCATCAAGTTCTATCTTCCTCCCACTCAATTCTTTCGAGAGAAACTGCTTCTCGAGAAAGGACCCGTTCTTAGAGACAAACAATTTGCCCTCGGATCTGAGATAGAAGGTATACCCAACTGTCACCTTTGGGTATCCTATGAAGATGTGTTTGTCCGCTTTGGGTTCGAGCTTCTCTGGCTGAAGCCTTAAGCATTGCAGCCCCAAACATTAAGAAACGACAACTTTGGTTTCTTGCCAAACCAATGTTCATACGATGTCGTCTCAACGGACTTAGATGGTGTCCTATCTAAAGTGAATGCAGCTGTCTCTAACGCATAACCTCAAAATGAAAACGGTAGATCGGTAAGAGACATCATAGATCGCACCATATCTCATAGGGTTCGATTACGACATCCGGACACACCATTACCTTGTGGTGTTCCAGGTGGCTTCAACTATGAAACGATTCCACAATGTCTTAAGTGATTGCCAAACTCATAACTCAGAAAATCCCCTTTTGATCAGATCGTAGGAACATGATCTTATTGTTATGATGATTC
The DNA here is from genome assembly GCF_003073215.2 of Triticum urartu. Classification (NCBI taxonomy): domain Eukaryota; kingdom Viridiplantae; phylum Streptophyta; class Magnoliopsida; order Poales; family Poaceae; genus Triticum; species Triticum urartu. The sequence continues at coordinate 578,026,336 of NC_053023.1, read as the reverse complement.
TTAACTTCACTCTAAAATCGCTTGAACTTTTCAAACGTTTCAGACTTGTGCTTCATTAAGTAGATATACCTATATCTACCCAAATCGTCAGTGAAGATGAGAAAATAGCGATATCCACCGCACGCTTCAATTCTCATTGGATCACACGCATCAGCATGCATGATTTCCAACAAGTCACTTACCCGTTTCATTGTACCTGAAAGCGGGGTCTTGGTCATCCTGCCCATGAGGCATGGCTCGCATGTGTCAAGCGATTCAAAATCAAGTGACTCCAAACATCCATCGACATGGAGTTTCTTCATGCATCTTACACCAATATGACCTAAGCGGCGGTGCCACGAGAAAGTGGTACTATCATTATTAACTCTACATCTTTTGGCGTGAACATGTGTATTACCATGACCGAGATTCAATGAACCATTCACATAGGGTGCATGACCATGAAAGGTATCATTCATGTAAACAGAATAACCATTATTCTCTAACTTAAATGAATGACCGTATTGCAATGAACATGATCTAATCATATTCATGCTCAACGTAGACACCTGATAACATTTATCTCGGTTCAATACTAATCCCGAAGGTAGATGGAGCGTGCGATGGTGATCTCATCAACTTTGGAAACACTTCCAACACACATCGTCACCTCGCCCTTAGCCAGTCTCCGTTTAGTCCGTAGCTTTTGCTTCAAGTCACCAATAATAGCAACTGAACCGGTATCCAATACCCAGGTGCTACCAGGAGTACTAGTGAGGTACACATCAATAACACGTATATACTTTGTTGAAGTTGCCAGCCTTCTTATCTACCATGCATTTGGGGTAATTCCGCTACCAGTGACCGTTCCCCTTACAATAGAAGCACTTAGTCTCGGGTTTGGGTTCAACCTTGGGTTCCTTCACTGGAGCGGCAACTGATTTGCCATCCATGAAGTTTCCCTTCTAGCCCTTGCCCTTCTTGAAACCAGTGGTCTTGTTAAACCATCAACACTTGATGCTCCTTCTTGATTTCTACCTTTTGCGGTCTTAAGCACCGCGAACAGCTCCAGGATCAACTCCATCCCTTGCATGTCATAGTTCATCACGAAGATCTAGTAGCTTAGTGATAGTGGCTAGAGAACTCTATCAATCACTATCTTATCTGGAAGTTTAACTCCCACTTGATTTAAGTGATTGTAGCACCCAGGCATTCTGAGCACATGCTCACTAGCTGAGCTATTCTCCTCTATCTTGTTGGCAAAAGGACTTGTCAGAGGTCTCACACCTCTCAACACGGGCATGAGCCTGAAATCACAATTTCAGCTCTTGGAACATCTCATATGTTCTATGGCATTTAAAACGTCATTGGAATCCCGATTCTAAGCCGTAAAGTATGGTGCACTAAACTATCAAGTAGTCATCAGGATGTGTCTGTCAGGTGTTCACAACATCCACAGACGACATTGTAGGGGTTTGTACATCGAGCGGTGCATCAAAGACGTAAGCCTTCTATGTAGCAGTGAGGACACTCCTCGGACTACGGACCTAGTCTGCATCATTGCTTACAATATCTTTAAACATAATCTTTCTCTAGGAACGTATTGAAACAGGGAGCTACAACGTGAGCTATTTATCTACAACATATTTGCGAAGACAATTCAGACTATGTTCATGATAATTGAGTTCATTTAATGAACTCCCACTTAGATAGACATCCCTCTAGTCATCTAAGTGAAACATGATCCGAGTCAACTAGGCCGTGTCCGATCATCACGTGAGACGGAATAGTCAACATCGGTGAACATCTTCATGTTGATCGTATCTTCTATACGACTCATGCTCGACCTTTCGGTCTTCCGTGTTCCGAGGCCATGTCTGTACATGCTAGGCTCATCAAGTCAACCTAAGTGTTTCGCATGTGTTCCGAGGCCATGTCTGTACATGCTAGGCTCGTCAACACCCGTTGTATTTGAACGTTAGAATCTATCACACCCGATCATCACGTGGTGCTTCGAAACGACGAACCTTCGCAACGGTGCACAGTTAGGGGGAACACTTTCTTGAAATTTAGCGAGAGATCATCTTATTTAAGCTACCGTCGTTCTAAGAAAATAAGATGTAAAACATGATAAACATCGCATGCAATCAAATAGTGACATGATATGGCCAATATCATTTTGCTCCTCTTGATCTCCATCTTCGGGGCTCCATGATCATCATTATCACCGGCATGACACCATGATCTCCATCATCATGATCTCGTCATCTATTACTTCTACTACTATGGCTAACGCTTTAGCAATAAAGTAAAGTAATTACATGACGTTTATGTTGACACGCAGGTCATAAATAAATTAAGACAACTCCTATGGCTCCTGCCGGTTGTCATACTCATCGACATGCAAGTCGTGATTCCTATTACAAGAACATGATCAATCTCATACATCACATCCTTTTGGCCATATCACATCACAAGGCATATGCTGCAAAAACAAGTTAGACGTCCTCTACTTGTTGTTGCAAGTTTTTACGTGGCTGCTATAGGTTTCTAGCAAGAACGTTTCTTACCTACGTGAAAACCACAACGTGATATGCCAATTTCTATTTACCCTTCATAAGGACCCTTTTCATCGAATCCGATCCGACTAAAGTGGGAGAGACAGACACCCGCTAGCCACCTTATGCAACTAGTGCATGTCAGTCGGTGGAACCAGTCTCACGTAAGAGTACGTGTAAGGTCGGTCCGGGCCGCTTCATCCCACGATGCCGCCGAATCAAGATAAGACTAGTAACGGCAAGTAAATTGACAACATCGACGCCCACAACAACTTGTGTTCTACTCGTGCATAGAAACTACGCATAAACCTGGCTCTGATACCACTGTTGGGGAACGTAGCAGAAATTCAAAATTTTCTACGCATCACCAAGATCAATCTATGGAGTAATCTAGCAACAAGGGGAAGGAGAGTGCATCTACATACCCTTGTAGATCGCTAAGCGGAAGCGTTCAAGTGAACGGGGTTGATGGAGTCGTACTCGTCGTGATCCAAATCACCGATGATCCTAGTGCCGAACGGACGGCACCTCCGTGTTCAACACACGTACAGCCCGGTGACGTCTCCTACGCCTTGATCCAGCAAGGGGAGAAGGAGAGGTTGGGGAAGACTCCATCCAGCAGCAGCACGACGGCGTGGTGGTGGTGGAGGAGCGTGGTACTCCAGCAGGGCTTCGCCAAGCACCGCAAGAGACGAGGAGGGAGAGGGGTAGGGTTGCGCCAAGAAGGAGATGTTCTCATGTCTATGGCAGCCCAAAACCTCAAGTATATATAGCGGGAGGGGAGGGGCTGCGCCCCCACCTAGGTTTCCACCCCTAGGGGTGGCGGCCAGCCCTAGATCCCATCTAGGGGGGCGGCCAAGGGGGGAGAGAGGGGGGCGCACCACTAGGTGGGCCTTAGGCCCATCTGAGCCTAGGGTTTCCCCTTTTTTTCTTCTCTCTTCGCCTTGTGCCCTGGTGGGGGGCGCACCAGCCCACCTGGGGCTGGTCCCCTCCCACACTTGGCCCATGCAGCCCTCCGGGGCTGGTGGCCCCACTTGGTGGAGCACCAGGACCCTCCCGGTGGTCCCGGTACATTACCGATAAAACCCGAAACTTTTTCGGCGACCAAAACACGACTTCCCATATATAAATCTTTACCTCCGGACCATTCCGGAACTCCTCGTGACGTCCAGGATCTCATCCGGGACTCCGAACAACATTCGGTAACCACGTATATCTATTCCCTATAACCCTAGCGTCATCGAACCTTAAGTGTGTAGACCCTACGGGTTCGGGAACCATGCACACATGACCGAGACAACTCTCCGGTCAATAACCAACAGCGGGATCTGGATACCCATGTTGGCTCCCACATGTTCCACGATGATCTCATCAGATGAACCACGATGTCAAGGATTCAATCAATCCCGTATACAATTCCCTTTGTCTAGCGGTACGGTACTTGCTCGAGATTCGATCGTCGGTATCCCGATACCTTGTTCAATATCGTCACCGACAAGTCTCTTTACTCGTTCCGTAACACATCATCCCGTGATCAACTCCTTGGTCACATTGTGCACATTATGATGATGTCCTACCAAGTGGGCCCAGAGATACCTCTCCGTTATACGGAGTGACAAATCCCAGTCTCGATTCGTGCCAACCCAATAGATACTTTCGGAGATACCTGTAGTGTACCTTTATAGCCACCCAGTTACGTTGTGACGTTTGGCACACCCAAAGCACTCCTACGGTATCCGGGAGTTGCACAATTTCATGGTCTAAGGAAATGATACTTGACATTAGAAAAGCTTTAGCAAACGAACTACACGATCTTTATGCTAGGCTTAGGGTTGGGTCTTGTCCATCACATCATTCTCCTAATGATGTGATCCCGTTATCAACGACATCCAATGTCCATGGTCAGGAAACCGTAACCATCTATTGATCAATGAGCCAGTCAACTAGAGGCTTACTAGGGACATGGTGTTGTCTATGTATCCACACATGTATCTGAGTTTCCTATCAATACAATTCTAGCATGGATAATAAACGATTATCATGAACAAGGAAATATAATAATAACCAATTTATTATTGCCTCTAGGGCATATTTCCAACATCGTCAGCACAACGGCGTGATGACGGTGATGATGAAGCTCCCGGCGCAGGGCTTCGCCTAAGCACTGCAACAATATGACCGAGGTGGATTATGGTGGAGGGGGGCACCGCACACGGCTAAGACAATGTCTGTTGTTGTGTTCTAGGGTGCCCCCTGCCCTGTATATAAAGGAGCAAGGGGGTAGGCCGGCCGGCCCTAGGGCGCGCCAAGGAGGGGAGGAGTCCTTCTCCTAGTAGGAGTAGGACTCCTCCTTTCCTAGTCCTACTAGGAGGGGGGAAGGAAGGAGGAGAGGGAGAAGGAAAGGCCCCCTTCCTAGTCCAATTCGGACCCAAGGGGGAGGAGGCGTGCAGCCTGCCCTTCGCTGGGCCTCTCTCTCTCCACTAAAGCCCATGTGGCCCATTAGTTCCCCGGGGGGGTTCCGGTAACCCCCCGGCACTCCGGTTTTCTCCGAAATCACCCGGAACGCTTTTGGTGTCCGAATATAGTCGTCTAATATATCAATCTTTATGTACTGACCATTTAGAGACTCCTCGTCATGTCCGTGATCATATACGGGACTCCGTAACTACCTTTCATACATCAAAACACATAAACTCATAATACCGATCGTCATCGAATGTTAAGCATGCGGACCCTACAGGTTCGAGAACTGTGTAGACATGACCGAGACACGTCTCCGGTCAATAACCAATAGAGGAACCTGGATGCTCATATTGGCTCCCACATATTCTACGAAGATCTTTATTGGTCAAACCGCATAACAAGATACGTTGTTCCCTTTGTCATCGGTATGTTACTTGCCCGAGATTCGATCGACGGTATCTCAATACCTAGTTCAATCTCGTTACCGGCAAGTCTCTTTACTCGTACCGTAATGCATCATCCCATAACTAACTCATTAGTCACATTGCTTGCAAGGCTTATAGTGATGTGCATTACCGAGAGGGCCCAGAGATACCTCTCCGACAATCGGAGTGACAAATCCTAATCTCGATCTATGCCAACTCAACAAACACCATCGGAGACACCTGTAGAGCACCTTTATAATCACGCAGTTACGTTGTGATGTTTGGTAGCACACAAAGTGTTCCTCCGATATTCGGGAGTTTCATAATCTCATAGTCATAGGAACATGTATAAGTCATGAAGAAAGCAATAGCAACATACTAAACGATCAAGTGCTAAGCTAACGGAATGGGTCAAGTCAATCACATCATTCTCTAATGATGTGATCCCGTTAATCAAATGACAACTCATGTCTATGGCTAGGAAACTTAACCATCTTTGATTCAACGAGCTAGTCAAGTAGAGGCATACTAGTGACACTCTTGTTTGTCTATGTATTCACACATGTACTAAGTTTCCAGTTAATACAATTCTAGCATGAATAATAAACATTTATCATGATATAAGGAAATATAAATAACAACTTTATTATTGCCTCTAGGGCATATTTCCTTCACCAGTATCCTCCCCCATGGCCACAACTTCACCCATCGCTAGTGGTAGACTCATCGCCGTGCTAGTTGCAGCATGATACATCTCCAACGCATCTATAATTTTTGCTTGTTCCATGTTGTTATACTATCATTCTTGAATGTTTATATTTACTTTATAGCAACTTTATATCATTTTTGGGACTAACCTATTGACATAGTGCACAGTGCCAGTTGCTATTTTTTGCTTGTTTTTTTACTTCGCAGAATATCAGTACCAAACGGAGTCCAAATGCAATGAAACTTTTTGGAGATTTTTTCTGAACCAAAAGACACTGCATGGGCCAAGGAAGCACCAGAGGGGAGGCCCGTGGGGAGCACAACCCACCAAGGCGCGCCTAGGGGGTTGAGCCCCCCATGTAGCCCCCCTGCACCGCCTCTTCGCCCGGTAAATTCCCAAATATTCCAGAAACCCTAGGGGAGTCGACGAAACACAATTCCAGTCGCTGCAAGTTCCAGAACCATGAGATCCAATCTAACACCATCATGGAGGGGTTCATCATCCTCATTGGTGCGTCTCCGATGATGCATGAGCAGTCCACCATAGACCTAAGGGTCCGTAGGCAGTAACTAGATGACTTCCTCTCTCTCTTTTGATTCTCAATACAATGGTCTCTTGGAGATCTATTTGATGTAACTCTTTTTGCGGTGTGTTTGTTGGGATCTGATGAACTTTGAGTTTACGATCATATCTATATCCATGAGTATTATTTGAGTCTTCTTTGATCTCTTATATGCATGATTCGTTATAGCCACGTATTTCTTCTTCGAATCTTTGTTTAATTAGGCTAACTAGATCGATTTTTCTTGCCATGGGAAGGGGTGCATTGTGATGGGTTCCATCTTGCAGTGTTCTTTCCTAGTGACAGAAGGGGCAGTAAGACACGCATGTATTGTTGCTATTAAGGATAACATGATGGGGGCTATTCCTACATGAATAGATTTCGTCTACATCATGTCATTGTTCTTATTGCATTACTCCGTTTCTCCATGAACTTAATACACTAGATGCATGCTGGATAGCGGTCGATGTGTGGAGTAATAGTAGTAGTTGGAGGCAGGAGTCGGTATACTAATCTTGAACGTGATGCCTATATATTGATCATTGCCTTGGATATCGTCATAATTATTCGATCTTCTATCAATTGCCCAACAATAATTTGTTTACCCACCGTGTTCTATTTCTCAAGAGAAGCCACTAGTGAAATCTACGGCCCCCGGGTCTATTCTTTATCATATTTGCTTTGAGATCTTTTTGTATTCACTTTTATTTTCATATCTATTATTCCAAAAACACAAAAATACCTTGCTGCACTTTTTTATTACTTACTTTATTTCGCGTTTTATCGAGAGCTATTTATCCAATCTACCACAAATCAATCTATCTTTATACCGTGGAGGGATTGACAACCCCTCTTACGTGTCGGGTTGCAAGTATTTGTTCTTTGTGTGCAGGTACCGTTTACATAGTGTTGCTTGGTTCTCCTACTAGATTGATACCTTGGTTTCACAACTGAGGAAAATACCTACCGTAGTTGTATTGCATCATCCCTTCCTCTTTGGGGAAATACCGACGCAATTTCAAGCGACATCAAAAGGAATTTATGGCGCCGTTGCCAGGGAGACATCATCAACATCTAGCAGGTTTCCTAATCATAAATCCCATCTCCTTGAAATTTACATTATTTGTCATTTGTCTCTCGTTTTCATCTCCCCCACTTCACAAAAATTTGCCTTTTTATTCGCCTCCTTTTTTGTTCGCTGTTTTCTCGCCAGATCTATCTTTTTATTTGTGTTCTTGTTTGTGTAGTTATGATGTCTCAAGAAAATACCAAATTGTGTGATTTTTTCAATACCAATAATAATGATTTTATTAGCACTCCGATTGCTCCTCCCGACACTAGTGCGGAATTTTGTGATATTAATGTTGCTTTGTTGAATCTTGTGATGAAAGATCAATTTTCTGGTACTCCTAATGAGGATGCCGCGTCCCATCTAAACACATTTGTAGAATTGTGTGATATGCAAAAGAAAAAAGATGTGGACAATGATATTGTGAAATTGAAATTATTTTCTTTCTCTTTGAGGGATCGTGAAAAAAATTGGTTTTCTTCTTTGCCTCGCAATAGTATCGATTCTGGGGATAAGTGCAAAGATCCTTTTATTACTAAATATTTTCCGCCTGCGATAATTATTTCCCTTAGAACTCAAATCATGAATTTTAAGCAACTTGAGTATGAACATGTTGCACAATCTTGGGAAAGAATGAAGTTGATGCTACGAAATTATCCTACTCATGGTTTACATCTTTGGATGATTATACAAAAAAATTATGCGGGATTGAATTTTGTTTCTAGAAATCTTTTAGATTCCATCGCGGGTGGTACTTTTATGGAGATTACTTTGGGTGAACCTACTAAATTGCTAGATAACATTATGGCAAATTATTCGCAATGGCATACTGAAAGAGCACATACTAGTAAAAAAGGTTAATCTGGTTGAAGAAATTAGTACGTTGAGTGAAAAAGTTGATGCTCTTATGAAATTGGTTGCTAATAAAAGTGCTCCTATTGATCTTAATGACGTTCCTTTGTCTACTTTGATTAAGCAAAATAGTGATTCCGTAGATGTGAATTTTATCTCGCGAAACAATTTTAATAACAATGCTTATAGAGGTAATTTTAATCTTAGGCCTTTTCCTGGAAATTCCTCTAATAACTATGGTAATTGTTCTTACAATAATAATAGGAACCCCTCTGATCTTGAGAATAATATTAAAGAATTTATCAATGCTCAAAAGGTTTTCAATACTACGATAGAAGAAAAGTTGAATAAGATTGATGATATGTGTAGAAGCATTGATAGAATTTCTCATGATGTAGAAAATCTCAATATTAAATTTTTTTTCTAGCCAAGGTTGATATTAATGAGTCTATTAAAGCCTTATTTGTTTCTATGGATGAAAGTAAGAAAAGAACCGCTATGCTTAGAGCTAAATTTTTTTTTAGAAAGAGCATTTTCTAGTGATTGCTTTTATAAAAATGGTGAAGATCCTAGAATGATTGATGTTTCTTCTATTTATTCCTTGTTTATTAAAATTAAAATTAATGATGAAGGGACTGAATAATAGTCAACTTTAGCTAGAGGGCGTCCCGATAATTCGGAGGGTGAAAATCTTGATGAGAAAATTGATAAAAGTGGGTTTGGAGAGGTCAAAACTTTAAGATGTGCCCACTCTTTTGGATTACAAAGACTTTAATTATGATAATTGATCATTGACTGAATGTATTTCTTTGCTGCAATCCATGATAATTTCACCCAATGCTTATGAACAAAATAAAGCTTTTACGAAACTTATCGTAGATGCCATGATGAAAGCTTTAGAAGAAAAGTTGAAATTAGAGATTTCAATTCCTAGAAAATTACATGATGAATGGGAACCTACTATCAAAGTCAAGATTAAAAATTATGAGTGCTTTGCTTTATGTGATTTGGGTGCTAGTTATTCCATAATTCCGAAATCTTTATGTGATGTGCGAAGACTGTTCTCTTAATTTGCACTTGGTGGATTCTACTATTAAAAAGACTTTGGGAAGAATTAATGATGTTCTTATTCTTGCAAATAGGAACTATGTGTCCATAGATTTTATTGTTCTTGACATTGATTGCAATCCGTCTTGTCCAATTATACTTGGTAGACCGTTTTTACGTACTATAGGTGTCGTGATTTATATGAAAGAAGGCAATATTAAATTTCAATTTCCATTAAGAAAGGGTATGAAACACTTCCCTGGAACAGAATTAAGCCACCATATGAATCAATCATGAGGGAATCCTATGGATCAAAAACTAAAGATGACAATACTTGAATCTGTGCATTATGCCTAGCTAGGGGCATAAAATGATAGCGCATGTTGGGAGGCAACCCAATGAATAAATTTTATTTTTGCTTTTTTATTTATGTTCTTGAGTGTTTGCACAATTATGCTACTGTTATGATTGTGTTTTTATGTTTTAATTAGTTTTTGTGCCAAGTAAAGCCTTTGGGATCATGTTGGGTGATAGTTGATTTGATCTTATTGAAAAACAGAAACTTTTGCACCTAGTAGCAGAATTTTGTAAAATCACAGAAGCGCGATAAAATCCAGATTTTTGTACACAGAATTTATATATAAATTACCTACGTTGTCCTAATTTTTCAGGAATTTTGGAGTTACAGAAGTATGGACAAAGTCTAGATTACTACAAATTGTTCTGCTTTTGACAGATTCTGTTTTTGTTGCATTGTGTGCTTATTTTGATGAATCTATGGATTGCATCGGGGGGGGGGGGGTATAAGCCATGGTAAAATTGGAATATAGTAGATATAATGCAATAATAAAATCTGAATGGGTTTGCAACATTACTTAGAGTAGTTATTTGCTTTATTATACTAACGGATCTCACGAAGGTTTTGTTAAGTTTTGTGTGATTGAAGTTTTCAAGTTTTGGTTGAGATCACGATGGATGAAGGAATAAGGAGTGAAAAGAGCCTAAGCTTGGGGATGCCCATGGCACCTCAAGTTAATATTGAAGGAGAACCAAGCAACTAAGCTTGGGGATGCCCATGGCACCCCAAGTTAATATTAAAGGAGAACCAAGCAACTAAGCTTGGGGATGCCCTAGAAGGCATCCCTTCTTTCTTCTAACAACCATCGGTATTTTACTTGGAGCTATATTTTTATTTGTCACATATTATGAGTTCTGCTTGGAGTGTCATGTATTATATGAGTCTTTGATTCTTTTGCTTTTGAGTTGTTAAGTATCCTTGCTGGACACACCTATTTGAGACAGCCAAAATTATGCTATGATTTGTTAGAATTGCTCTTTATGCTTCACTTAAATTTTTTTGTGCTATGGAATTGCTCTAGTGCTTCACTTATATCTTTTTTAGCATTGTGTGCTTTGATATTTTTTAAGAAATGCTCTTATGCTTCACTTAGAATTATTTGAGAGTTAGTAATTTTTTGAAGAAATCTTCTCATGCTTCACTTATATTATTGTGAGTGACGAAAAATTTTATGCTCATGTTCTTCACTTAATTTTTTTGAGCTATTCAAAAGCAATTGCAATATATTAAATTAGTTGTTTTGACAGAAAGACTGTAAGGGAACCCCCTACAGTATAATTGGTGCAAGAAACCCAAATTGCAAGCACCGTGCCTTGAACCTGGGTGGGTGGGAAGGCATCAATCCCTTCCCACCACTAGGCTATGCCTTGGTCTGCAATATATGAAATTAGTCCCAAAGTGATAGATATTCAAGAGGGATATAATGAAAACTTTCATGAAGATCATTGGACAAAATAAACTTGATTCTTTGTAATAGTCTTGAGATATGATGATAGTGATATGTGAGTCATGTTGGTGAGTAATTATGCTTTAGCAAGAATATTGGTGTTGAGGTTTGTGATTCCCTATGCAAGCATGAAAGTCAATAGTTATGCAATGAAATTACATCCTACTTATGGTGCATTATTCGGAGTCAGTTATGCTTAATGCTCGCTTATGTGAATTTTTGTTTCTTGGTTGGTTGCTTCTCAATCTATTTGCTAGCCTCCACTTGTACTAAGTAGAAATACTACTTGTGCATCCAAAATCTTTAAACCCAGTTTTGTCATATGAGTCCACCATACCTACCTATATGCGGTATTCCGTGCCGTTCTAAGCAAATTTGTATGTGCCATCTCTAATTTTCAAAATGAATTTCCTTTTTGTGTGCCCGTACCGCTCATGAAGCGGCAGGGGGTGGCCAATATTTTCCGTGCTAGATGTGTTATTCTCAAGTTGAGTGTTTATTCACTTGTCATTGCATTAGAGTACGGCGGTAATAGGGATGCCTAGTCCCCAAATGAAAAATAAATTCACTTTATGTTGTCAAATAATAAATTACTTGTAAAGCGTTGGTATGGAAGGCACCCGTGGATACAACTAGCTATGGATTGTGAAAGAATGGTGGAAAAAGGAATAAACTTTATTTTATGTTTAGGAACCGCTTATGATATATCTAGCATGGAAAGTGTTGGGAATTACTCGGTCATTTTCGTTGATGAGAAAATTATTCCTCTAAAAAAATTATCTCTCGATTTTAGCATTGAGCTCTGGCACCTCTACAAATCCCTACTTCCCTCTACGAAGGGCCTATCTATTTACTTTATGCAATTTTTATTTTTATTTGAGTCTCCATCTTCTCTTATAAAGCACCAACTAGGGAGCACTATGATCATACTTGAGCATTGGATGTAGCTAATATGCGAGTGTGTTTCATGAATGGATCAATGATTGAGCATGATGGGCTAGGGATAACTTTCTTTAGCGTTGATATTTTGAAAGACCTGCTTGCTTGTTGATATGCTTGAGTATTGAAATCTTCATGTATACTATTGCTTTGAACCATCTAAAAGTCCAAATGTCCATGCTACAAAAGAAAAGAATATGTCATGAACATGATAGGCAGCATTCCACATAAAAAAAATCTGTTTTTATCATTTACCTACTCGAGGACGAGTAGGAATTAAGCTTGGAGATGCTGATACGTCTCCAACGTATCTATAATTTTTGCTTTGTTACATGTTGTTATATTATCATTCTTGGATGTTTTATATTCACTTTATAGCAACTTTATATCATTTTTTGGGACTAACCTATTGACATAGTGCCTAGTGTCAGTTGCTGTTTTTTGCTTGTTTTTTACTTCGCAGAATATCAGTACCAAACGGAGTCCAAACACAACGAAACATTTTGGAGATTTTTTGGACCAGAAGACACCATATGGGACAAGAAAGCACCAGAGGGGAGGCCCATGGGGAGCACAACCCACCAGGGCGCGCCCAGGGGGGTTGTGCCCCCCACGTAGCCCCCCTGCACTGCCTCTTCACCCTATAAATTCCCAAATATTCCAAAAACCCTAGGGGAGTCGACGAAACACAATTCCCAAAACCCTAAGGGTCCGTAGGCAGTACCTAGATGGCCTCCTCTCTCTCTTTTGATTCTCAAAACAAGGTCTCTTGGAGATCTATTTGATGTAACTCTTTTTGCTGCGTGTTTGTTGGGATCTGATGAACTTTGAGTTTATGATCAGATCTATATCCATGAATATTATTTGAGTGTTCTTTGATATCTTATATGCATGATTATTTATAGCCTTGCATTTCTTCTTCGAATCTTTGGTTTAGTTAGGCCAACTAGATTGATTTTTCTTGCCATGGGAAGAGGTGCTTTGTGATGGGTTTGATCTTGCGGTGTTCTTTCCCAATGATAGAAGGGGCAGCAAGACATGCATGTATCATTGCTATTAAGGATAACAAGATGGGGGCTATTGCTACATGAATAGATCTCGTATACATCATGTCATCATTCTTGCATTACTCTATTTCTCCATGAACTTAATACACTAGATGCATGCTGGATAGCGGTCGATGTGTGGAGTAATAATAGTAGATGCATGCAGGAGTCGGTCTACTAACCTTGGACGTGATGCCTATATATTGATCATTGCCTTGGATATCGTCATAATTATTTGATCTTTTATCAATTGCCTAACAGTAATTTGTTTACCCACCGTGTGCTATTTCTCGAGAGAAGCCACTAGCGAAATCTACGGCCCCCGGGTCTATTCTTTATCATATTTGCTTTGAGATCTATTTTTATTCGCTTTTATTTTCAGATCTATTATTCCAAAAACCCAAAAATACCTTCATGCACTTTTTTATTACTTACTTTATTTCGCATATTATCGAGGAATATTTATCCAATCTACCACAAATCAATCTATCTTTTTAGCGTGGAGGGATTGACAACCCCTCGTTCGTGTCGGTTGCAAGTATTTGCTCTTTGTGTGTAGGTACCGTTTACATAGTGTTGCTTGGTTCTCCTACTTGATTGATACCTTGGTTTCACAACTGAGGGAAATACCTACCGTAGTTGTACTGCATCATCCCTTCCTCTTTGGGGAAATAACGACGCAGTTTCAAGCGACACCACAACACCTCACGATGTTGGTTCCAGCATCAAGGACCACAGGTGCAGCAAAACCCTTATCATCGTAGCATTGTCTCATGTTGACTCCAACACCCGCAAATGCCTGTTCTAGCAAATTCCATGGCCAGATGCATCATTCGCACCACCGGTTCCAGCATTGTCGTTTATCAATTCCAGCACCTCATGATAAATGTTTCAGCATTCAGCGACCATGGTTGCAGCAAAAACCTCGTCGTCATAGCACTGTCTCCGGTCGATTCCAGCATTCGCAACCGTCTGTTCTAGCAAACTCCATGGCAAAATGATGCACTCGCAACCACTAGTTCCAGCATCAGCGACCACGTTTGTAGCAAAATCCCTCGCTGTCGTAGCATTGTCTTCGATCTATTCCCGCATTCGTAATCGCCTGTTCCAGCAACCTCCATGCCCGGATGCAGCATCCGCCGCCATCGGTTCCAGCATCGACGTTGATCGATTCCAGCACCTTGCCTACTACTGCCCCCTTGGTCACGAGCGGCTTGAAGCTGTGATCGCTACACCACCACCCCACCTCACAACCAGGGCCCGTTGTTGTGTTCGCATCACCCCCACCAGCTCGATAGCGAGCTGGTTGTTTGCAGCGATTGCACATACACCGGTAAGCCCACATTTTGGAAATATGCCCTAGAGGCAATAATATTTATTATTATATTTCTCTATTCATTATTGAGAGTTTATATTGTATGCTATAACTATTATGATCCTGGAATATGTGATTCAGTGGAAAACTCATATGCACATGTGGAATGATAAACGGTAAAATAAAATTCCTAGTCTCTCCTCTAAGACTAGCTCAAGTGTTCCTTGTGATCATGTTTTTCGGATCTTAAGATGTCATTAAGTGTAACAATAGTTTCAAAAAAACATTGATAGTATGACATTAGAAGAACGATCATATTGAATCGACCCAAGATTATTTGTTATACTTTGAGATAATATCATCAGAAGTCAATTATTACAACACGAAGTGTTAACGTGTGATTTAGTTCCTTAGACCATGAGAGTATCATAGCCACTTCTTACCGTATCATGAACTCTGAGGTGCTCAAATGTCATATGTAATACAGTGATCATAACGACAACTTACAGGTTCATAGGAAAGTTTGACAAGGGACTAGATAGCTCGAGAGTGGAATTTTCTCCTCCGACGATGGAGAGATATTCTTAGGGCCCTCTCGGTGTGACATTATCCATCATCATCTGGCCAGACACAAGTGACTATGTCATGGCGACGCTGGAACATGTCAATGTGAAAGAAGAACAAAACTGGTAACAAGGAGACCGATATAGTGAGCATGTGTATGACTCGAGAGGATACTAATATATCACACCTCAGGTTTTGTAAAATATCATGAAGCAAAGGGAGAAACACATGATAACCAAAGGTTCACTCGAATGTCATTCGTGTACTCACATGGATCGATATGGACGTCCGCGGTTCCGCTATCAATCATTGAATGAAAGGAGTTTTGTTCATGTCTATGTTTAATGAACCTACATGGCACAAGCTTAAGGTAATCATGATCTGTTGAGTATTAGTAGGATGGGAATAATGATAATATATTTGTGAAATAGTTTCATTAATATTCAGAACAGTTTCAAGAGGAACCGAAAGCGTTCTGGTGACACCGAAAGGGTTTCAGAGTTTATTAGGCAATACCAGGTATTTTTGATAAATAATATATAGGTGGAAAATGTTTCTAGTGATGTTAAATTAATAATAAAAGACTCTAGTAATTGTTAGGAGGCTTTTATATTTAATTTAATATCAATGGGCCATAAAAGGCCAAGTGATGGAAGGAGAATTGGGCCACAAGGGCCCCCAATAGGGGAGGCGCCCCCTTTCCCACTTTGGGAGGCCGAATTGTACAAGGGGAGGACTCCTCATCCCCCTAGGGCCGACGCAAGGGGAGGGGCACCCTTCCCCTTGTGTGGCGCCCCCTCTCTCCCCTCCAACCTATATATACTATAGGCTTTGGGCACTTTTGAACACACAAGTTTTGGAGCCTCCTCTAGTTCTCTAGTTGTAGTTCTAGTTGGTCATAGTTGATCAATTAAAGGTAGACCTAGATCCTCTAATCCTCATAAGTAAAAGCCCAGTGTGGTTCTAATCTCCTCCCTCTAATTCTCTGGCAACAATTATCTTTGGACGGTGAAGCGCTGCCGGATCATGAAGACCATACGCTTGCAACTCGTAGAGAGGCCATGATTTCGCTTCCGTTCGAGGGACTGTCCGTGGGCGGTTCATGGGGTCGTTCATCTATGGTTCAAGGGACTCCAAGTATGATCTACACCGACTCATATTCTTCCGCTGCTACTCGGAGTCGGTAACAATCAAATCCAAACCGTTAATGCGTCTTCATATTGTTCCTGGGTGATCGTAGGGTGAATTGTTTTGTTTTCTACTATGTTTCCCAACAGTGGCATCATGAGCGGTTCTATGAGTAGGTGCAGGTTTCAATCTGGATCACATGTGGATGTGAGGGTTTGATGTTCTTGCTATGCTTCCCTCGAGTGTTGCCTTGGTTCAGTTCATTGGCAGCTTGTTGAAGTTTTCTACAAAGTTCTGACAATCGATCGACTTTGGCTGTCGACGATCTGCTAACAGTTCTTTGGGCTTCATCATAGTAAAGATTAGTGAAGTGTCGCAAACATGAGAGGGAAATGAAGATGTTCGATCTTCTAGCGGGGTCATGTGTATTGACAAAGTTTAGTGTGGGGCGATAGATTTTTAATTGAGTCTCTTCCCTCACACACCCCAAAAGTTAATCTAGCAACAAGAATTATCGCCTTAATTGTGAACGTTGGTAGCTAGAGTTATCCAGAGACCCTATGACGGTGTCCTGGATAGGGGGGGGGGGTACTAACCCAGCCAACCCATTCTGCTCCGGTTGGGCCGATGGGCCCTCATTCGTGGTCAAGATGGACTCCGGAGGCCCTACGCAGGAGGCGTGATCAAGACTACCTCCAGTGAAGACTTAATGTATACTCCAACATCTCTCCTGCCACCTTGCTCCTAGATACTAACCTTGTAACCCTAGATACTCTCCATGGTGTGTATATAAGCTAGAGGGTTTAGCCCAGAGAGGGGACATCAACACAAAATCATTCACCTAGCACTAGAGTTAGACCACATCTTACGATCTCGAGGTAGATCAACTCTGTACTTGATACATCTTCATCAATATAAACAAGAGCAGGACGTAGGGATTTACCTCCATTAAGAGGGCCTGAACCTGGGTAGACATCATCTCCTTTGTCCATGTTACCCTTGATCCGAGATCCACAGTTCGGAACCCCCTACCCTGAGGTCTGCCAGTTTTGACACCGACACTGGTGCTTTCATTGAGAGTTTCATTGTGCGATCACTAGAAGGATCATCGGTTCACCTGCAGATCAACTGCGCCAATGGCCATGGGAGCGTTTACGCCCCTGACTAGCTTTTTGTTTTTCCTCAGCATGATCTTTTGTGCCGACTCGACGGGTCATCTGGTCCCTGTCGAGAACTATGCCCCAGGTTGGATCGTGACTTTCGGTGGCCTCAAATACACCACGGATTCCCATGGTAAACTCGTCCTATCGGGGTGCCCCCCGGCCGAATTGAGAGCTTGTCCGGCTCGACTCCAGAACCAATATCTGTCGTTGCGTCACCAGAGACCCCCAATGAAACCACTCCGGCTAGTCCCCTCCCGATCTCTAGTTCAGACGTAGATCCGGCTCCCACCTATGGAACACATCAGGATTAGAACTGACCTCGACAGAGAATCCGGGATCGATCCCAGATCCCCCCTCGCACTGAAGATGCATCAAGTTATACTCCGGGCATATTTCGAGTCATCCCCTCTTATAAGCCAACGATGAATCCTGAGGAGTTGTTTCACCTTAATGAGATGCTCGGCCGTATCCAGAGCATGACCATCTTGGACAGCAAGACTTCGGTTTATGACCAGGTCAGACTTAAAGCTGACGATTCGTAAATTTACATCCCGCCCACCACCCACCTAATCGCCACGATCGATGACTTAACCGACATGCTAGACTATGGTGAGGCCACCGACATGGATGAAAATGCCAATGGCCCCACAGAAGACACCTCGCCTCTGGTAAACATCAGCAGGTGGACTGCTACATCTAGCTACGATGTCTACATGGTGGAAACCCCCAATTCACCTCCAAGACGTCGGCGTAGACGCATGAGAGGCAACAATGGGGAACCTAGTGGCAGTAATGCGACCGCTGATAACGGCGATGCAGAAGCCGGTGATGCCGATAACTCCGAGGAGGACCCTCAAGTTTCCCCGGCGCGTAATGGCACACCCGATAGACATCTCGAACACTCAGATCCCGACGACCTCTTTGAAGCGGCAGATCAAAACTATATGCCAGAATCCGAGGAAGGCGAGAGCCTTGGTACCGAGGACTACATCGTCCCCGAGGACCCTTTCTAACAAGAGCGCTTCCGGCGGCACCTCATCGCCACGACATAGAGCATGAAGCGGAAGCAGCAGCTGCTGCAAGCCAACACCGATGCATTGAATGAAAAGTGGGTTGAAGTGCTCTTTGCCAAGGAGGACTGGCGCCGTAGTGCATCAAAATCATACCCATGCAGGCGTCTCCTGCCGAAGTTTGATGACGAGCTCGCTAACGACCACGATCGACCCCCTAGAGGCCGAGACAGACCAATGTGGAAAAACCCTCAACAACCAGCCACCTCCATGCCATTATGGCAAGGACCCCATGGATTACGTGGATCCTCACAAAGTTAGACGTCTCATTGAGGCAAACCGGGCACTGATGTCTACTACACAACCTTCTTCTTGTAGACGTTGTTGGGCCTCCAAGTGAAGAGGTTTGTAGGACAGTAGCAAATTTCCCTCAAGTGGATGACCTAAGGTTTATCAATTCGTAGGAGGCGTAGGATGAAGATGGTCTCTCTCAAGCAACCCTGCAACCAAATAACAAGGAGTCTCTTGTGTCCCCAACTAGGGATGAAAATGGAGTGGAAACTTTCTGCTTTTCCGGAAGAAAAGTGAAAATGGAGAGGAAATATGAAAACGAAAACGAAAATTTGCAAAACGGAAGTGGAAATGAAATTTTTTATACGGAAGCGAAAAAAATGGAATCGTGTTTTCGGTGGAACAGACATGGAAATGAAACTTTCTGTTTCCGTGAATATGGGATTTCTATTTTTACTATAAACTTATGGCTGCTTTGTAGCCCAACCACCAAACAACACACAGTGACACAATGAACAGAATGTATCATTTGAAACTCAACTCCTACTACCACACCCGTACTCAACTAGAGCCTATACGCAATTGTCCAGTACTACTGCAATACTACGCTAAGTTGCTAACACAATCATATTATTTTGTAGCCATGTTACCGGTTCATTACATTTTTGTGTGTGTATTTCTCTATGATTCAAGGGGTTTTCAAGTTCCAGCCAATGCCCGCTTCTGTTTCCGTGTCTGCTATGTATTCGCTCCATGTCTGTTTCTGGTAGTATCCATTTTCGTATTCTTTTCCAGAGTTTCTGTATTTGTTTCCGCTTCCGCAAACAAATATGATAGCACTTAGTTCAATCTTTTTCCGCTCCATTTTCATCCCTATCCCCAACACACCCAATACAATGGTAAATTGTATAGGTGCACTAGTTCGGCGAAGAGATGGTGATACAAGTGCAATATGGATAGTAGATAAAGGTTTTTGTAATATGAAAATATAAAAACAGCAAGGTAACTAATGATAAAAGTGAGCGTAAACGGTATTGCAATGTGTTGAAACAAGGCCTAGGGTTCATACTTTCACTAGTGCAAGTTCTCTCAACAATAATAACATAATTGGATCACATAACTATCCCTCAACATGCAACAAAGAGTCACTCCAAAGTCTCTAATAGCGGAGAACAAACGAAGAGATTATGGTAGGGTACGAAACCACCTCAAAGTTATTCTTTCCAATCAATCCGTTGGGCTATTCCTATAAGTGTCACAAACAGCCCTAGAGTTCATACTAGAATAACACCTTAAGACACAAATCAACCAAAACCCTAATGTCACCTAGATACTCCAATGTCACCTCAAGTATCCGTGGGTATGATTATACGATATGCGTCACACAATCTCAGATTCATCTATTCAACCAAAACATAGAACCTCAAAGAGTGCCCCAAAGTTTCTACCGGAGAATCACGACGAAAAGGTGTGCCAACCCCTATGCATAAGTTCATGGGCAGAACCCGCAAGTTGGTCACCAAAACATACATCAAGTGAATCACGTGATATCCCATTGTCACCACAGGTATGCACGCCAAGACATACATCAAGTGTTCTCAAATCTTTAAAGACTCAATCCGATAAGATAACTTCAAAGGGAAAACTCAATCATTACGAGAGAGTAGAGGGGGAGGAGAAACATAAGATACAACTATAATAGCAAAGCTCGCGATACATCAAGATCGTGCCAAATCAAGAACACGAGAGAGAGAGAGAGATCAAACACATATCTACTGGTACATACCCTCAGCCCCGAGGGAGAACTACTCCCTCCTCATCATGGAGAGCACCGGGATGATGAATATGGCCACCGGAGAAGGATTGCCCCCTCCGGCAGGGTGCCGGAATGAGTCTAGATTGGCTTTCAGTGGCTACTGAGGCTTCTGGCAGCGGAACTCCCGATCTATTGTGTTCCCGGATGTTTTTAGGGTATATGGGTATATATTGGAGGAAGAAATACATCAGGGGAGCCACGAGGGGCCCACGAGGGTGGAGGGCGCGCCCCCTGCCTCGTGGCTTCCTCGTTGATCCCCTGACGTGCACTCCAAGTCTCGTGTATTGCTTTCTTTCCAAAAATAACTTTTCCGAAGGTTTCATTCCGTTTGGACTCCGTTCGATATTCCTTTTCTGCGAAACACTGAAACAAGGGAAAAACATAAACTGGCACTGGGCTCTGGGTTAATAGGTTAGTCCCAAAAATCATATAAAATAGCATATAAATGCATATAAAACATTCAAGGTTGATAATATAATAGCATGGAACAATCAGAAATTATAGATACGTTGGAGACGTATCAACATCCCCAAGCTTAATTCCTGCTCGTCCTCGAGTAGGTAAATGATAAAAACAGAATTTTTGATGTGGAATGCTACCTAACATATTCATCATGTATTTCTCTTTATTGTATCAAGAATATTCAGATCCATAAGATTCAAGACAAAAGTTTAATATTGACATGAAAACAATAATACTTCAAGCATACTAACTAAGCAATCATGTCTTCTCAAAATAACATGGCCAAAGAAAGTTCATCCCTACAAAATCATATAGTTTAGTCATGCTCCATTTTCGTCACACAAGAATGCTCTCATCATGCACAACCCCGATGACAAGCCAAGCAATTGTTTCATACTTTAGTAATCTCAAACTTTTTTCAACTTTCACGCAATACATGAGCGTGAGCCATGGATATAGCACTATGGGTGGAATAGAATATGATGAGGGGGTTATGTGGAGAAGACAAAAAGGAGAAAGTCTCACATCTACGCGGCTAATCAATGGGCTAGGGAGATGCCCATCAATTGATGTCAATGCAAGGAGTAGGGATTGCCATGCAACGGATGCACTAGAGCTATAAATGTATGAAAGCTCAACAAAAGAAACTAAGTGGGTGTGCATCCAACTTGCTTGCTCACGAAGACCTAGGGCACTTGAGGAGGCCCATTGTTGGAATATACAAGCCAAGTTCTATAATGAAAAATTCCCACTAGTATATGAAAGTGACAAAACAAGCGACTCTCTATCATGAAGATCATGGTGCTACTTTGAAGCACAAGTTAGGAAAAAAAGGATAGTAGCATTGTCCCTTTTATTTTTTTATTTTTTTATTTGGCCTTTCCTTTTTTCTATTTGGCCCCCTTTTTCGGCCTTTATTTTTTTTCTCTTTTTTTGGGACAATGCTCTATTAATGATGATCATCACACTTCTATTTATTTACAACTCAAAGATTACAACTCGATAGTAGAATAAAGTATGACTCTAAATGAATGCCTCCGGCGGTGTACCGGGATGTGCAATGAATCAAGAGTGACATGTATGATAAATTATGCATGGTGGCTTTGCCACAAATACGATGTCAACTACATGATCATGCAAAGCAATATGACAATGATGATGCGTTTCATAATGAACGGAACGGTGGAAAGTTGCATGACGATATATCTCGGAATGGCTATGGAAATGCCATAATAGGTAGGTATGGTGGCAGTTTTGAGGAAGATATAAGGAGGTTTAAGTGTGAAAGAGCGTGTCATATCACGGGGTTTGGATGCACCGGCGAAGTTTGCACCAACTCTCAATGTGAGAAAGGGCAATGCACGGTGCCGAAGAGGCTAGCAATGATGGAAGGGTAGGAGTGCGTATAATCCATGGACTCAACATTAGTCATAAAGAATTCACATACTTATTGGAAAAATCTACAAGTAATCAAAAGCCAAGCATTACGTGCATGCTCCTAGGGGGATAGATTGGTAGGAAAAGATCATCGCTCGTCCCCGACCGCCACTCATAAGGAAGACAATCAAATAACACCTCATGTTTCAAATTTGTTACATAACGTTTAGCATACGTGCATGCTACGGGACTTGCAAACTTCAACACAAGTATTCCTCAAATTCACAACTACTCAACTAGCACAACTTTGATATCACTATCTTCATATCTCAAAACAATCATCAAGTATCAAACTTCTCTTAGTATTCAATGCACTTATATGAAAGTTTTTATTATATCCCTCTTGGATGCCCATCATATTAGGACTAGTTTCATAACTAAAGCAAACTACCATGCTGTTCCAAAGACTCTCAAAGTAATATGAGTGAAGCATGAGAGTTCATCTATTTCTTCAAAATAAAACCACCACCGTGCTCTAAAAAGATATAAGTGAAGTACTAGAGCAAATGACAAACTACTCCAAAAGATATAAGTGAAGATCAATGATTAGTCGAAGAATTATGCAACTATGTGAAGACTCTCTAACATTTAAGAATTTCAGATCTTGGTATTTTATTAAAACAGCAAGCAAAACTAAATAAAATAAAATGACGCTCCAAGCAAAACACATATCATGTGGCGAATAAAAATATAGCTCCAAGTAAAGTTTCCGATGAACGAAGACGAAAGAGGGGATGCCATCCGGGGCATCCCCAAGCTTAGGATTTTGGTTGTCCTTGAATATTACCTTGGTGTGCCTTGGGAATCCCCAAGCTTAGGCTCTTGCTACTCCTTATTCCATAGTCCATCGAATCTTTACCCAAAACTTGAAAACTTCACAACACAAAACTTAACAGAAAACTTGTAAGCTCCGTTAGCGAAAGAAAACAAAACACCACTTCAAGGTACTGTAATGAACTCATTCTTTATTCATATTGGTGTAATATCTACTGTATTCCAACTTCTCTATGGTTCATACCCTCCGATACTACTCATAGATTCATCAAAATAAGCAAACAACATGATGAAAACAGAATCTGTCAAAAACAGAACAGTCTGTAGTAATCTGAATCAAACGTGTACTTATGGAACTCATAAAATTCTAAAATAAATTTCTGGACGTGACGAATTTGCCTATTAATCATCTGCAAAAAGAATTAACTAAACGACATTCTTCAATAAAAAATGGCAGCAGTTCTCGTGAGCGCTAAAGTTTCTGTTTTTTTTACAACAAGATCAACAAGACTTTCCCCAAGTCTTCCCAAAGGTTCTACTTGGCACAAACACTAATTAAAAGCATAAAAACACATCTAAACATAGGCTAGATGAATTATTTATTACTAAACAGGAGCAAAAAGCAAGGAACACAAATAAAGTTGGGTTGTCTCCCAACAAGCGCTATCGTTTAACGCCCCTAGCTAGGCATGATGATTTCAATGATGCTCGCATAAATGATAAGAATTGAAACATAAAGAGAGCATCATGAAGAATATGACTAGCACATTTAAGTCTAACCCACTTCCTATGCATAGGGATTTTGTGAGCAAACAACTTATGGAAACAAGAATCAACTTGCATAGGAAGGTAAAACAAGCATAACTTCAAAACTTTAAGCACATAGAGTGGAAACTTGATATTATTGCAATTCCTACAAGCATATATTCCTTCCTCATAATAATTTTCAGTAGCATCATGAATGAATTCAACAATATAACCAGCACCTAAGGCATTCTTTTCATGATCTACAAGCATAGAATTTTTATTACTCTCCACATAAGCAAAATTCTTCTCATTCGGAATAGTGGGAGTATCATAAGAGACTCGAATACTATAAATTGTTTCCACATTAAAAGAGTAATGTTCAGAAAAGGGGTAATCATAATCATGACAAGTTTTATAGATATAATCACTACTTTTTATAGCATAAGTATCATCAAAATAATCATCATAAGTAGGAGGCATGCTATCATCATTATAAATTTTCATATCAAAACTTGGGAGACTAAAAATATCATCTTCATTAATCATAGCTTCCCCAAGCTTGGGACAAACATTAATTGCAGACAATATATTCTCAAAAACATCATCTTCATCAAACCTAGCATCCCCAAGCTTGGGCCTTTTCATATCATAAGCATAATCACTCTCATCATTAATAGTATGGATAGCACCAATAGTATAGCAATTATCATATTCTTCCAAGAAAGTGCCAAAAAGATTTTCAAGATCATAAGAAGTATCATTATCTTCCACAATTATATTTTCATGAGGCACAATAGTAATAGGAGCAGCACTATTTGGGAGAGATATCTTTTTACCTCTCTTCCTTTTTCTTTTCTTCTTCACCACATCCTGTGTGGGTTCAATCCTCTTTTTGGAGCTCCTTATTAATGAGATTGGTTGAATAGGAGGCTCCTCCTCGTTACCTGATTCATCATAAGAAATAATAGGAGGGTATTGGGAAGTCTCTTCCATTTCATTAGTATTCTCTTCATCTTCTATTTGTTTTCTTTTCTTTATGTAGTTGGCAATATAAGGATTTTCAATACAATTCACCGCACAATACATATAAATTTCCTCTAGATCAAAGCCAAGAAGTTTATAACGGGCAAATTCTGGAAGATGCCCAGTTATATGTTTCATTTCTTCGCAACCCATAAGCAAGCTAAGTTCATTATAATGTGCAAGGGAAATCAACTCATCACAATTTTTGGACACGATTAGATCATGAAACAATTTGCATCGGATAGCTAAATGACCACTTTCATTGCAAAGTCCACAAGTACGGCCAAGAAAATTTAAATTTTCAGCACAAACATCTATCCTTTCTTGCAACAATTTAGTTTCTAAGTGCTTATGCCTCTTGCAATATCTATCTTCCCTATTTGGTGTGTACTTGCAAACCCAATGCACTACACAAAAATTGACATGCTTATAGGAGACATTTTCATCATAACTAGTGCAATCATCATTAGTACTATGGATATTCAAAGAGTTCATACTAACAACATTTCAATCATGCTCATCATTCAAAGATTTAGTGCCAAACATTTTAATGCATTCTTCTTCTAACACTTTGGCACAATTTTCCTTTCCATCATACTCACGAAAGATATTAAAAAGATGAAGCGTATGAGGCAAACTCAATTCCATATATATATATATATTTGTAGTTTTATTTTATAAACTAAACTAGTGCTAAAACAAGAAACAAAAAAAATTCTATTGCAAGATCTAAAGATATACCTTCAAGCACTCACCTCCCCGGCAACGGCGCCAGAAAAGAGCTTGATGTCTACTACACAACCTTCTTCTTGTAGACGTTGTTGGGCCTCCAAGTGAAGAGGTTTGTAGGACAGTAGCAAATTTCCCTCAAGTGGATGACCTAAGGTTTATCAATCCATAGGAGGCATAGGATGAAGATGGTCTCTCTCAAGCAACCCTGCAACCAAATAACAAGGAGTCTCTTGTGTCCCCAACACACCCAATACAATGGTAAATTGTATAGGTGCACTAGTTCGGCGAAGAGATGGTGATACAAGTGCAATATGGATATTAGATAAAGGTTTTTGTAATCTGAAAATATAAAAACAACAAGGTAACTAATGATAAAAGTGAGCGTAAACGGTATTGCAATGTGTTGAAACAAGGCCTAGGGTTCATACTTTCACTAGTGCAAGTTCTCTCAACAATAATAACATAATTGGATCACATAACTATCCCTCAACATGCAACAAAGAGTCACTCCAAAGTCACTAATAGTGGAGAACATATGAAGAGATTATGGTAGGGTACGAAACCACCTCAAAGTTATTCTTTCCAATCAATCTGTTGGGCTATTCCTATAAGTGTCACAAATAGCCCTAGAGTTCGTACTAGAATAACACCTTAAGGACACAAATCAACCAAAATCCTAATGTCACCTAGATACTCCAATGTCACCTCAAGTATCCGTGGGTATGATTATACGATATGCGTCACACAATCTCAGATTCATCTATTCAACCAACACAAAGGACCTCAAAGAGTGCCCCAAAGTTCTACCGGAGAATCACGACGAAAACGTGTGCCAACCCCTATGCATAAGTTCATGGGCGGAACCTGCAAGTTGGTCACCAAAACATACATCAAGTGAATCACGTGATATTCCATTGTCACCACAGATATGCACGGCAAGACATACATCAAGTGTTCTCAAATCTTTAAAGACTCAATCCGATAAGATAACTTCAAAGGGAAAACTCAATCATTACAAGAGAGTAGAGAGGGAGGAGAAACATAAGATACAACTATAATAGCAAAGCTCGCGATACATCACGATCGTGCCAAATCAAGAACACGAGAGAGAGAGAGAGATCAAACACATAGCTACTGGTACATACCCTCAACCCCGAGGGAGAAATACTCCCTCCTCGTCATGGAGAGCACCGGGATGATGAAGATGGCCACCGGAGAAGGATTGCCCCCTCGTCATAGCTACTGGTGCCGGAACGGGTCTAGATTGGCTTTCAGTGGCTACGGAGGCTTCTGGCGGTGGAACTCCCGATCTATTGTGTTCCCGGATGTTTTTAGGGTATATGGGTATATATGGGGGAAGAAATACATCAGGGGAGCCACGAGGGGCCCACGAGGGTGGAGGGCATCCCCAGGGGGGTGGGCGCCCCCTGCCTCGTGGCTTCCTTGTTGATCCTCTGACGTGCACTCCAAGTCTCTTGTATTGCTTTCTTTCCAAAAATAAATTTTCCGAAGGTTTCATTCTGTTTGGACTATGTTTGATATTCCTTTTCTGCGAAACACTGAAACAAGGGAAAAACATAAACTGGCACTGGGCTCGGGGTTAATAGGTTAGTCCCAAAAATCATATAAAATAGCATATAAATGCATATAAAATATCCAAGGTTGATAATATAATAGCATGGAACAATCAAAAATTATAGATACGTTGGAGACGTATCAGGCACCTCCTCGATCCATCTATGGATCAAGAGGACACTACATAAAAAGGCACATCTGTGACATTTTGGGCCGAACGATTTTTTTTCTGTCATACATATGACACTTCTATGACGATAATTGTGACAAAACCCGATATCATCATAGATGTGGTGGGCTCCTACTTCTATGACAAAAAATCATGACAGAAAATGGGCTTTTTGTCCTGGGCGGGCCGGAGACGCAGCTGCATGACATTCTTTGGGCCGTCCATGACGGAAAAACCGTGGTAGAAGTGAGGGGGAGGAAAATTTCGGGGAGTTCCCGGTTACGGTGGGAGGTCGGGGGCCGAGCGATGCGCGTTTCTCTCGTACACGTACGCACGTGTGTGCGAGGCGTTGGCTCTAACTGAACCCGAGCGACGCGTTGGGCTCTAACTGAACCCAAGCATTGCACTGCAGGCTATGCGTTACTGAACCCGAGCGATCGATCGATGGCTGTTAACTGAACCCAATCGAGCGATTCCTTGGCTACTGCTGCTAACTGAAGCCGATTGATGGGATGAACAGTGAGCGTTGTGGGGGGGGGGGGTTGGATGAACAGGACCCCGTGGTGTGGTGGAGGGCTGGATGAATAGTAGACGGTGGAGGGGTGCCCGTGGAGGGGTGGATGAACAGGACCCCGTGGTGTGGAGGGCAGGATGAACAGTAGATGGTGGAGGGGTGGTTGAATAGGACCCCGTGGTGTGGAGGGCTGGATGAATAGTAGACGATGGAGGGGTGGTTGAACAGTAGCCGGTGGAGTAGCGCGCGGTGGAGGCTGGATGAACAGGAGCTCGTGGAGGCTGGAGGAGGTTGACAGTGGATGAACAGTAGCTTGTGGAGGCTGGAGGGGGTCGACGGTGGAGATGAACAGTATCCTGTGGAGTCCCGTTTTGCGGTACGCCACACCCCTCCCGATGAACAGGACCCCTGTTTCGACCGTAGCGCTCCAACACAAGTCCGTTTCCTCCGTTTTGCGGTACGCCACACCCCTCCCGATCAACAGGACCCCCGTTTCGATCGTAGGAGGTCCATTTCCTCCGTTTTGTGGTACGCCACACCCCTCTCGATCAACAGGACCCCCGTTTCGACCGTAGGAGGTCCGTTTCCTCCGTTTTGTGGTACGCCACACCCCTCCCGATCAACAGGACCCCCGTTTCGACCGTAGGAGGTCCGTTTCCTCTGTTGTGCGGTACGCCAGGCCTCGTTTCCATCGCCTCTTCCGTCCAAGCCCTCCCGATGAACACAACCACGCATTTCGTTCCGACCCATGAACACGACGACGACGCCGTTTCTCCGTTCTGACCCAGCCATGTACACGAGCCCTCGCCGTACTTATGCGTGAGTAGGCGTTCGAGACCCCGCCCGTATGTACACATACGTGGCCGTATTTTCTTTCTTGCACCTTGTCCGCCTCTACTACGACACATGCGCGCCTCTACATCCACCAGTATATATGTACGTACACGTTCGCGACCAGAATGACAACGCTACGTACGCTTCGACTAGGTGGGTCCCGACTGTCAGGCACTTCCTTGCCTGCGAAGATGTAGCTGGTGGGTCCCAGCAGTTAAGGGGGCGAAATACGGTGGCCCATCCGGTGGGTCCCCGCTGTCAGGTGGAGGAATAATTATTTTGCATGTAATAAGGAGGCACTTCCTTGCTGCGGCCGTGGACCCAGCTGTCAGCCTCTCCACGTACAGTCCATGTCCGATGGAAGTCGTTCCTTGACCATGTTGACCACGCCGCCCCGTGAGCACCAGGGCGGTGGACGATGGCGAGGCCTAGGAAGGGGATGACACAGAGCTGGGGAAGACGCGGCAGTGGATGCCCACGCGTAAAGGAGTACGAGGGTTCACTCGTTCGCTGCGGTGTGAGGCTGCCGTCGCCGCAGAATAACAGGGGGTGTGGGTGAGTAGAGGGATGGCCTGGCCAGCGGTGGGAGTAGTAGGGGGCGGTGAGGCCTCCACCGCATCGCAGCCGGCCACGGGAGGCAGGAGCACGAGGCACGACCAACGCTGGTTTGGGCGGCTGGAGCAAGAAGACTAGAGGTTGAAGAAGCACTACGGCCGTTGGATGGACATCGTACGGTCACCGGAGCTAGAATCATGCATATTGACTAAGTTGACAAAGCCTTCCATCCCCGTCAACTTAGTAGGCCCACAAGTCAGCCTCCCAGCAAGGTGGGTCCCAGCTAGCCGGGGGAGTATCCATTTTTTTGTGCGTAATAAGGAGGCACTTCCGGTGGGTCCGAGCTGACAGCGGGGGGAACGTTTTTTTGGCGAAATACGGTGGCCCGTCCAGTGGGTCCTAGCAGTCAGGGGAAACGATTTTTTTGCAAAATACTGGTGGCCTGTCCGGTGGGTCCCTGCTATCAGGTGGAGGAATAATTATTTTCCACGTAATAAGGAGGCACTTCCTTGCGGCTGTCGTGGACCCAGCTGTCAGCCTCTCCATGTACAGTATTCTTCCGATGGAATTCGGTCGTTGACCACATTGACCATGGCGCGTCGACAGCACCACGGCGGTGGACGACGACGAGGCCTAGGAAGGGGACGATGCGGAGCCGGGGAAGGCGCGTCAGTGGATGCCCACGCGGAGAGGAGTACAAGGGTTCACTGGTTCGGCTGCGCTGCCATTGCCGCAGAATAACAGGGGGTGTGGGTGAGTGGAGTGGAGGGATGGCCTAGCCAGCGGTGGGAGTAGTATGGGGGCGGTGAGGCCTCCGCGGCAGCACAGTCGGCCACGGGAGGCAGGAGCAGGCGGCACGACCGGCGCTGGTTTGGGCGGCTGGAGCAAGAAGACCAGAGGTTGAAGAAGCACTACGGCCGTTGGATGGACATCGTATAGTCAGTCGAGCTAGAATCGTGCATATTGACTAAGTTGACAAAGCCCTTCATCCCCGTCAACTTAGTAGGCCCACTATACTGGGTCCCAGCTAGCAGGGGGAGTATTCATTTTTTTGTGCGTAATAAGGAGGCACTTCCTTGCGTGCGAAGATATAGCTGGTGGGTCCGAGTTGTCAGCGGCGGTAACGTTTTTTTTCACGAAATACAGAGGCCGTTTCGGTGGGTCCCAGATGTCAGGTGGAGGAAATCATTAGCGGTGGGAGTAGTATGGGGGCGGTGAGGCATTTCCTTGCGTGCGGCCGTGGACCCAGCTGTCAGCCTCTCCACGTACAGTCCACTTCAGATGCATGTCGATCGTTGACCACGCTGACCACGCCACGCCGAGAGCACCAGGGCGGTGGACGACGGCGAGGCCTAGGAAGGGAACGACACGGAGGCAGGGAAGACTCGGCCGTTGTTTTTGTTTCCCACGTGGAGGGGAGTATGACTGTACGAGAGTTTACTGGTTCGTCTGCCGTCGCCAGAGAATAACAGCAGGTGTGGGTGAGTAGAGGGATGGCTAGGCCAGCGATGGGAGTACGGTGGGGCGGTGAGGCCTGCGCGGCAGCACAGCCGGCCACGGGGAGGAGGGAGCAGGCAGTCCCGCGGGCGCTTGTTTGAGCGGCTGGAGCAGGAAGAGCAGAGATTGAAGAAGCACGACGGCCATTGGATGGACATCCAACAGTATACATGCCATCTGTGGAAAGCCTCAAATCTGTGGAAAACAGCATACAACCCATCTGCCATTATTTCAAATAATTTACAGACCATTTGCTAATTCTTACGGGTTTTTTGGAGCCCATATTCTTTATGTTAGCATTACAGCCCATATTGTGGCCACGGTTAAAAAATTATACAAAATTTTGCATATGTCGGTGCGGTCTGAACTATTTTTAATCCCGAAATTTCGAGTCACATTCAGACTGATTTTAAAAATAAATGTATATCAATATAAAATCCAATAAATTGTCCATGCATAAAAATCAATGCAATTTAAAATCTCGAAATGAAAAAAAAGATATTTGAAAATAATTGCCGGTTTGATGTGTTTTAAAAATGTACAACCCATTTCTCATTACTGATAGGCCATTTTCTCGACCAGCCGAATGAAGCTCTCCTCGTCTTGAAAGATTTGCAGCCCAACAGGCCTGATAAAGCGACTTACTTGACAAATCACAAAAAAACCGGGCTAGCCATTTTCAGAAAGAAAAAAAACTACTGGGCTGGTCTGTGGTAAACATAAAAGAAAAGGCTGTCTAGACAGGCCAGAGTGTCCCGCACAGCCCAGTTGACACCCTGCTTCCGTATCAAAAACAAATTAGATAAATGCCACTCCAATTATGGCGATTCATAAAAATGCCAGTGCAATTTCCAAACTTTGAAAAATGCCACTACAATTTTTGCAAACTTTGAAAAACGCCACTGCAGTTTGCAAACTTTGAAAAACGCCACTCCAGACTTCGAAAAATGCCACTAGAAATGGCATGAAATGGCATTTTTCAAAGTTTGGAAATTGCAGTGGCATTTCTCAGATACACCAGATTTGGAGTGGCATTTATCAAATTAACCCAAAACAAAAATAACTGGGCGAGCTGCTGGGTCCCTGGTGTCAGCCGCTCGTTGTGCAATTCTCTCGTTTATTGACTACGTTGACAATGGCATGGGACCCAGATGTCAGAAATCCACTAGGAGGAGCCATTTTTTATTGGCTTGAAATAAGGAGGCACTTGCTTGCGTACTGCCATGACCTTGGCGGGTCCCTGCTGTCATCCTCTCCACGTACAATCATGTCCTGATTGTGTACGCGTCAACTTGCTAGGCCCACAAGCCAGCCTCTAAACCGTGGAGGACAAATACAACCCATTTAAAAAAATAACAGCCCATTCCATATGTTCAAATGGAAAGTTCAACATTCAGACCAAAGTAACAGGTCTGATCCACATATAGAGTACTGAACTTCCACGTTGACAACCATCATAGCCAAGTTAACTATCTACTCCCACTAACACTCTAGTAGCGTACAAGTACTAACTTACTCTTAGCTAACTAGACGATGCCGACCGCCATCTGCTGTCCATGCTAAACGCCATCACCGGCGTCCTCCGCCTCGCCTCAGACTTGCCACAGGTGCGATAGGAGGCACTTGCTTGCGTACGAGCTTGTCAGTTTCTTCAGAGGTAGGCATTTTTATTCAAAAAACTGCCACTTTGCATCTTGCGTCGCAAATAAAACTGCCAGGAGCGCATTTGTAGGCTAGCTAGTGATCGATCAGTAACTTGTAAACACTGAGCGAACAGAAATAAGTAACTTTTAATGCATCTCAATGATTCACAGATCATATACAAATATGTAGCTCCAAAAGCAAAGATCAGCCAATTCGGATCTTGCATCACAACTAAAACTAACTAGTACGATTCCCATACATAAGATCAACATGTTAATGCATCTCAATGACTCACAGATCATATACAAATATGTAGCTCCAAAAGCAAAGATCTAGAAACAAGATCTGTTCTTCCTACTAACATGGATGCTTCTATTGGCCAACATTCAGTACAGACTGAAAGACAAATTTGTTTGTGAAGTCTACAATTCCTCTTGCAAACATAAGTGGTTTCACCAACAGCTGGAACCATGAGAATGAACCAGACATGATGGAGGAACATGCACTGCAATATGATTTGGTCTTCCCTCGATCACACTGCGAGACTATTTTCGGAATACAAACTTTAACTTAGGCAAAATGATGTCCATTGTATAATCAGACCAAAGCAATGAAGCACCTAGTGTTGGCCAATAAATATTATAGTACTACTTTTCTGCAGTCCATGAAGTGACTATCCAATCTTTCTGTGTCTATTTTCAAATGGCACTGCATGCAGTGACTATACTATTCTCTTGTGCAGTTCAACCAAAATTGCGGGCACTTTGTTGGTTTGCCAAATAGCAACGGGCAGACATCTCTGTCTGCACAAATATCAAGCAGCTAGTAAACATATACTACACCTTGTATTTTCGGTTTAAACATGTCTCTTCCGCTTAGCATCTGTCATGTTCTGCACTGGACAATCTGATACAGTTATGTTTTGCCCTGGACAATTTCATACTGAATTGATTTGCTGGTTCAGAGCAGAAATATAGCGCCTATTCTTCATCAGACCAAGGATATCCATGTTCGCAGTGATGGAAGAGGTGAAATTGATACAACCGAAATTGAGCATCCAATCATTGAATCCTGTCCTGCACCTCCAATGTAGGTCCACCTTGCCAATAAATTCACATGCAAACCACTAGTATTACTATCTAATGATAGTACAAAAAGAGTAGCAAGATAGTAGCAAACCATGTACCTTGAACAACTCATAGTGCCACCAATTGGATATAAAGGTTGGGAAAAAAACATGCTCCTAATGTTGAACCAGTTGGACTTTTTGTGCAGTTCCACTAAAATCGAGCATCCCTGTTTGCATAGATATTGAAAGTGTGATTACTCTAAAAGTGGCACTAGTTGAAGCATAGACTCACAAATATAAGCATTCCAATTTCTTAATGGGGAAAGGTAGGAAGACTGTTTCTAACCACCTGTTTGAAGGAATAAATAAAGCAACAACGACTGATGTGAGGAAGGCATACATAGTTTTTTCTAGAAAAGTGAGCCATTCCTGACCTTTCCTCTTCTTTTAAGAAAATTTTGTGCAGTTCTACTAAAATAAAATGCCATCACCGCCTTGACAATTCAGTGACACTGTACAAAAGGAAATGACTTAACATTACATCATGATGTCAGGTATGTAGTCGACAGGCATTAGAGACAAACATACAGACCTCCTCAAGAGAACAGCCGGAGGAAGGAGGAGGTGCCCACTCTTGACCTTTCCTCTTGTCTTCATAATTGTCTGTGCAGTTTAACCAAAATAAAATGACATCAGCGCCTTGGCATTTTGGTGACACTGTACAAAAAATAACTTATCTCATGAAAGTGAGGTATGTAATCTATAAGCATTAACAGTGCAAAAATCTGAAGGTAGTAACAAGTTTCATCGTTGGTATACTGGCTGTGCAACAGCATTAGAATGCCTTAGCTGAAAAATCTTTAATACATCCACAATCAACAGCTAACCCTGAAATAATCCAGTGACATTAAATGGCTGCATTGCTTAAATTTATGGGTGGCATTAGACTGAGAGCGGCATTAGTTAAATGCAGCATCACTTTAGCAGTAGCATTGCTTGACTTGACTGCTAGCGTTATACTAACAGCAAAAAAAGTGGCAATAAGAGCATGGGAGGCACCAGTACGATGTACCTCCACGGACGCAGAGTGGTGAGGGAGGTATGGTTGCCCAGAGCAACAAATATCCAGGCAGCATATGTGGATTATGGTCCCATTTACGTTCCCTTTAGCCACCTTTTTCCTATGCGAGGACAACAAACCGATCGACCTGGTCATTCTCTATTGCGTTGTCATGCCTTTCTACCCTTCTTCAACCAAGAGACATGAGACTCGTTCCTTAGCTACTGATTTTCCCCTTTTCAACCTAGATGCGGGTTCGATGCCTACTCTCTTGGACAGTACAGTCTCCCTTCCTTTCCTTATTCAACCCAGACATGGATTAGTCTGCATGAAGTAGGGTTTCCTTTAATAGTGCAAATTATGGTTTTCGTCTGCGTGGCCAGCAGAGTAGAGGATAGCAAATTGGGAAGATGGTGGAGTGGAAAAAGATCCACATGCAACGACGTAGCAGATGGGGCAATAGAACAAGGTTATGGCTCGAAAAGAGGTAGCATACCTGAGGGTCGGCGGGAAGTGGCTTCGCTCGTGGTCGTCGTCCTCCGCACACACTACGGCAGCGAGCTTGGGGATGGAGGCCATCCCGTACGGGCGCTAGGTCTGAGAGGACGGCCTTGTCGTCAGTGCGTGACCTCGCTCGCCGACGACGAGTGAGTCAACGCTGCATGTCCTTTTCTTCCTCGGCGGATCTGTGACCACCGGTGAGGAGGGAGAGAGGGGCCGTCTTTTTTAGATCTGGAGAGAGGGTGGTAGTGTGAGAAGCAAGTGGGCAGCCCTTAGCAAGAAAGCACTGAAGCTCCAGCCTATATATATATATATATCTTTTTTATACTACTAGTACTGGAGGTGGGGTAGTGGTAGAGTAGTTTATATTTTCTCTGTGTACAGTACCAGTTAGTCGTGCTTCAAAACTGATCGGCACACCATTAAAAAAATAAAGGTCGATAACTAATGCGGCACCTCGGGCCAACGCGTCCAGATCGCATTTTGCACGAGAAATTACACACCATGTTTCGTTGACATGTGGTCCTGTTCCAACATATCAGTGAGACGATGACGAGTAGTAGGAGTATTTCCGAACGGACGTGTAGGCTGGGGCGCCTCTTCGTGAACCGTGGCAAACTCGCAACCGTCCATCGACTCTTCACCTTTCCCTCTCGATTTGGAACTGCTGTCGCACGCTCTTCCTCTCCCTCCTCCATTTTCCTTCAGCCCTTCACCCTTTCTTCTGCCATTGTTCGATCGTCTTCTCCATGGAGGGAACAGGCCGAAAACGACCTCGTTATTCTTGCCCCAATCTGAAAGATGACGTGGTGGAGGAACTCATTGATCGGTGCGACGTCATCACCTCGGCTAGCATGGCAGGTTCGTTCCAGCCCATTCTTGACTCAACTAATAACATCATTGCAAGGAACCCAAGGGTCAAGGAGTGGTTTGATCTCCCCTATCTTCTTCGCCGTGACCCTGATGACTGGCGCCGGCACGACGGAGGCCTCGCCCTGTGCAAGTTGATGTCGCTTGATAATGATACGTGTGATGTTAAGATGCCATCGCTTGAGGGCAAGGCTTGGGCGGGCGCAAATGGAGATTGGGTTGTTTACATTGGGTCCAACTGTGAGTGGGAACTTGTGAATGTGTACACTCGTCACCGGGTTCCACTTCCAAAAATCTCAGCACACTGCCCAAAGGTTGAGCACACCGGTAATGTACGCACGTTCAAATATGATCATGGTGACTGTCGTCTACGGAAGATAGCAATTTGTCGAGTTCCCAACCGCTCTTGGAATTACAAAAACTATGATGTTGTTGCTATCTTCGACAAGCTTGTTGCCGTCCTTGATGGTTTCACTCGATGGATATTGCTCAAAAATCAGTTTCTGTACACGGATGACTACTGTGATGCAATTGAATACGAGGGCCTTGTGTTTGCTGCCACCACTCGTGGCACTGTTTTTGCATGGCATCCTCGTTGTTTCGGTACGTTTGTCTTCCACCATAATTATAATTGTTTCATCCACATGCATGCGGGTTTAGCAAGTTTCCCTTTACTAATTAACCTTCTTCTTGTGTTTCCAAGGTCCTGTGAACATCCCACCACCTATACTTGAAGATTTTTATAACCAAGGGGGAGATGACGATGGTGATGATCACGAGCATGAGGACGAGCAGCGCCGATATACTCTGTGGCGCCTGGCAAGTAATTCCGATGGATCACCTCTTCTTGTGTGTATACAACCCACTGATGATGTTACTGCTAAGGAAGCAGGTGTAGTCTCCCATGGTCGCACTCTCCGGACCTATTCCAACACCTGTTGCATGGTATTCGGGATGGATACTAGGGTGCTAGCGCCAACTCCTTCTCCCTGGCACATAATTGATAGTCTTGGAGAAAACTCGCTCTTCCTTGGACAAAACTATCCGATGATGGTGAAAGGCGATCCAACTGCTATTGACACATTTATGAGAAGCAACTGTGTCTATACCTCGGGCATTTGGGTGGTTCCCTACCCTGGTACTGATATAGTAGGCCGCTTCAGCCTGGATGATCAGTCCTGCGTTGGTCTCCAGATCGACAACGGATGGCCCGTCCCAGAGAATCACTTGTGGTTCAAAGCAAGCGTTTCCAACACCGCGGAATGGTTGAGTTGAAGTTCATTTCATGGCTTGTTATTTGTTGTGTGGTGAAAACTTTAGTATTTATAATGTATCCTCGTTGTCGATGTGGGTTGATGACCTGTTGCACTATGTAATAAAATGATATGCCTGTGATAAACTTACTAAATTTATGAATGGCTTTCGAGTCGCTTCTCTGAGTGGGTGGTGTGACGAGGCAAAAAAATATTTTCCGAATACATAATTGTACGTGCATTGCAATAGGTTATCGGATGAGGCCAATCAACAATAGTAGTACACTATTTGTACTAGCTTCACATGCTTCGCGCGTCGGGCGGGTGTTTTTACTGTAGCCATATGTTAATGTGTTCGTTGTACGTAACCAGCACCTCGAATCCTCGATATACTAGTAGTATAGTATATAGTAGGAGTAAGTAGTAGGAGTAGTAGGGTGGCATGGGCCAGAACAAGCATTCATGTCCAAGAGTACGACACACGCCACCACCACGACATCCATCTGACACCATATTATTTCTTGGAGTCCGTGCGAGAGCAATCTCTTCAACCTCGTCGTTTCTCTAACTTCAGCCATCGCGCGACGGGCGAGGTGGGGGTTTGCCGATAGTCGGTTTCCTTAACTGCGGTCCCACTTGTAAGGCCAACTCCAATGCACGACCCCAAACGGACCTCCGTTTTGCACGAACTCCAACGATAATTTTGACTACTCCTGTAGTAAGTTGGATTAGTGCCTTCTTAATGCATTCATTGTTGATCTGCGGAGGCTCGATCTTGTGTTCTTCTTTCTTCTTCGAGTGTAAAGAAGTAGACGTTGCTTCCTCGCATCTAGTCTCATGTCTAGCCTCTATTCTATACTAGCTAAAAGTGATAGAACGTCTACTAAATTGCGCTCTATCAATATATGGATGTACTCTTCTTCCCAATACAAAAACTTGCATCCATTCTACTCCCTCCGTTGCACAATACTACATGCCTTCTATTTGTCAAAATATATATGTATCTAGACATGTCTTAGTATATAGGTACATCCATTTTTGGACAAATGGAAGTCAAGTATTTTGGAACGGAGGGAGTACACAATAAATTTTTTAAGTTAGCACAACTAGTCTAATCCGAGAGCAGAACCGAAGATTTGGTCGGGTTCTTCCTCCTTTTGCCGACACGTGGGACATCCAACATCCAGGTCGTGTCATGAAAGAAAATAGAGTGGTAGTTGAAGCCACGAGATGTGCATCTTGGGTTAAATTGTAAATAGAATGTTACTACTCTTAAGTAACTCCAAAAGCAGCCACCGAAGATCTTTATTGGATTTGTTTTTCATCACCAACACGTCGAGGTGAAAGATGTGCAGGTTCAGTGGGTCCTCTTGCGTTTTCACTGACATGTGGGGCCGCATGTGAGCAAACAGACGATGGGCTCCGCGCGTCCGCTGGCTGGCTGAGAAGAGAGATAGAGGAGGGCTGAGCACGGACTGCAGGAAATTTGTTCTACGTACCTCGATATAGGCTCGATATAATGAGGTGGCATGGGCCATAACTAGCATTCACGTCTAGCAGTATGGCACACGCCACCCACACGAGTCCCATCCGACACCAATTTTCTTGGAGTCCATGCTACAGCCATCTCTTCTCCATCCTGTCCTCTTTTCTCAGCCATCGCGCGGTGGGCGGGGTGGGGGTTTGCCGATAGTCGGTTTGCTCAACTGCGGTCCCACTTGTAAGTGAAAATGCAACACCGCACGCATTCCCGCTTGAGCGGCGTGCCGGACCAACCGTGTGGGGGTGCGACGCGAACACGGCAGGCTTTTCCTTTTGAACTCGTAACTTGTAAAATTTGGTTCTGCTCCATGGCGCGACCGATAGATAGAAAATAACGATTTTGCCTAGAGTATGAGAAGTTTGCTTCTGGCGCCGTTCATGCATGGAGTACGTATGAAAAATATGAAGTTGATGCGAAAGGTAAGATAATTACTGTAATATCATATACTACTACATGGATTTGACGGAAGGATAAAAATACATACGGATCCATCAACGTTCAACGACATCCTCACGCCCTAGTGTGCCGGGTCACCAACCGACGTGTGAGGAGCAGCGGCGTTGGCGGCGAGCTCAACGTGCTTCTGAACAGTGCCGTCCAAGGTTGCCCTGCGCTCCAAGAAGGCCAGCGTCCTATCGTCCTCCTCTTGCATGTACTAGTCCTTGTGGACGATTTGCGCATAGACGTGGGTGATTATGTCGATGGTGTCTTGCTGCGCCAGGCGCTGTGCGGCGAGCGCGACCTCGAGGTGGACATTCTCCGACGCGACGACGGGCAGTCGTAGGGCCACCAGTGTGTCAAAGAGGTTGTTACCATAGTGGCCGTTGAGGGTGGCGGGCATCGCAGAGCCTGGGCGCGTCGGCTGGAGGCTTACGTCAAAGTCATCAGCAAGCTTCTTGACGATGGTGAACTTGTTGAGGAAACCAACGAGGACCTCGTCGAACAAGGATGTGAAGCTGTCATCCAAGCATACCCTCGCCCTGGCGGCCTCAAGCAATACTACCTGCCGGGCCGCAGGCCGGCGTCGTGGACCATCTGGCACAGCCGGCTGATGCTCGTGCTCATCGCCTCCATGGGTCTAGCGTAGCTTCTAGTCAACTTATCTCGCGATTCGAGTGATCACTCAGCCCTTGGTTAG
Source organism: Triticum urartu (assembly GCF_003073215.2). Classification (NCBI taxonomy): domain Eukaryota; kingdom Viridiplantae; phylum Streptophyta; class Magnoliopsida; order Poales; family Poaceae; genus Triticum; species Triticum urartu. Next base: position 577,986,198 of record NC_053023.1, on the reverse strand, counting down.
CGTGCGTAGGTGCGTAGGATTTTGTACTACTCCTCGACCCTCTACTGCACCTGCCTTTGGCTGTATAATAGGTGGGCCAGCCACCCCCTGGGGCCACGTGTCATTCACCTCCCGACTCGTCTCTCACACGCACCCTGCTAGTGTATATACTCTCTCCTTTCCGGTTTATAGGGCTTATCTCAACATTTTAGTTTTTCCATTTCATAAGGCTCAATTTGGTTGTTTTCCATCACATGTTCAGATTCCAAGGTGCATTAAATAATTGCATGCAAGTACTAAGAGAAAATTGACCAATGCATGTAATTTATGCATGCATGCATTGCAATTAATGCATTGGTAAACATACTTTTTTGAGGAAAACAAGAGCATTAATTGGGTGCTTCTGCAAACTACAAAAAGTATTCCACCACTCACCATCTACCTTGGTTGGTGAGAATTTTGAATTGAGCCTTATAAACCGGAAAGGAGGGAGTATAGTGGTTTTCTTTTTCTCTCCATATCAACCATTTTATATTGCATACGTGTTATTCAAGAGTGAAATGATGGTTACTTCTTCCGACTAACTTACTGTGTGATTTGACTGCTCCTTAGTGGCCCCTACACGTACTCCCCCTACGTGTATGCAACAGTCACACGTACACATGGGCGCAAAAACGCGCGCAACGCCCTAATGCATGCATGTCCGAGCACACGATGGAACACACACAGTGACGCTCAAGTGCTCAACCTACACGTGCATGCACACACATACTCAGTCAGGGTGAGCTAGTGACCGTATGAACACCGGAAAATATATATATTGAGCGCAATGAGCGTATTATGAAGTCCACTGACCGTATTTTTACAAATATACAGTGACAGACAGTGTATTTATCTCGTTTGAAATTAAGCCATGTTAACCGGAGAGGAGGCAGCATGGACTAGCATTACTTTGTTGTGTCCCGTCAACTTGCCGAACGAGGAGAAGGTTGCAGGACGAGAGAAGCTTGCGCGCGGTGGCTCACAGGACAAGGAGAAACTTTTGACTAATGCAAGCTCTCCCTTGCTCAGGCGGTGGACGTGCAACAGTTAATTCGGTGTCAGATTGCCAGAAGCATACTACACTATACTACTAGGAACCGGATGGAGGAGCGTCTGCACTCTTATTATAATTTTAAAATGTGATAAAGCAATCTTCAACACATTTGGTTCTCTTCGAGGGTTCTCGCATGTGATAATGGAAGTTGATTGCATGGAACACTCGCCACAATTCTCGCTTAATTCTGGCTCATATCCTGTTACAAATAGTAACGCTCAGTAATATTTCCTCTTTTTTTGTTATTCAGCATGTAAACAGGTCAGTAAACCTTGTGGCGCATCTTCATGCGAACCGTGCTTGCTGCACTTTGAATGTGGCCGAGAGCTGGCTTGATGAAACACCTCGCTTCCTACTTCTTTTTTTGGCTTCCTAGTGACCAGTGTCTTGGCTGATCATCCTAGGAATGCTTATATATGAATAAAGCTCTCTCATTTACCCGCAAAAAAGATTAAACCATATTAACCGAAAAGGAGGGAGTATGGACTAGCACTACTTTTTGGTGTGTCCCGTCAACTCGCAGAACGAGGAGAAGCTTGCAGGATAAGGTGAAGCTCGCTTACGCCTTTTGACTAATGCAACTACCCTCGGTGGACATGCATTAGTCCATTCGGTGTCAGATTGTCAGAGGCATACACTGTAGTACCCAACATGCGGAGTACCATCATTGTTCGACTTCACGAAGGGTCGAAGAGCCAATCGTAGTACTAGTACGCGTACTTGGTTTTGAACCTTCATACTACTCCACCCTCCGTCACAGTTTACAGGGCGCGCTTCATTATGATACATTTCTCTCAATGCATTTCCACCACCAGAGAGACTTTAGACGTGTTTGGTTTAATGCTCAATTAATTAGGGTGTGGCAACCGCAATTAAGTCCACAATTTTCTCTCCATGTACTGTACTACTACGGAGTGCATGCATGTGTGTACTCGGGGTGGAAGCACTGCATGCATGTGTGTACACATTATCCCCTCTAGTAATAGACGTCGTGCTATAACTACCAATGCTATTTTTCAGGCCGATCGCTAGTCGCCTTGGTCCCACAGATTTATTATCTTTTTTCTGAAGCGCGCTGTATAAACAGTGGCAGATGGAGTAGTATGAGCGGATTCAAAGAAGAGCGTATTGATGGTTGCTTCTTCAGAGAAACTTACAGTGGGAAAGGTGGGGCTTATGATTTGACTGCTCATTACTCACTATTAATGCGGCGCAACGACCGGCCTGAGTCTCCCATGCGGTTGTGCACTACCCCCTCGGTTCTTAAATATACTCCGGAGTATTTGTCTTTCTAAAATATGTTGAAATCTCTGTTAAGACGAATAGAATATTTAGGAACGGAGGGAGTACACATACGAAGCAAAATGAGTGAATCTACACTCTAATATGCCCGTTTGAAATTTGTAAAAAGATAAATATTTAGGAACGAAGGAGTATAATTTCGTGCATGGCACATGGACCCGGATGATGAAGAGGCTTCTGGCAATGCTATCAAGCTTCCATCATTTGTTTACATAATTGATGTACTATACAAATAATTTTCCAGCGACATGAAATTGTACAATGGTGTGAGCTTTCAGCTTTTGTTTTGCGTGTCTTGCCATCGATGCTCTTTCGGAAACAATAAAAAACTAACTTCCTTGCTAATGCATGTCAATTATTAGAAGATCAGAGCTAATAATTACATCACAACTGAAGACAAAGTTGTGAGAAGGTGTTAAATTAAAATTGATCCATGCTTTCATTAGCAGCAACGTCCCCCCCAGCTCTGTCTAAATCAACAAGGCATGTTGGGAAAAAAGTAGCTGTCTGGAGCATGCAACATTCCGATCATTTTGTGCAGTTCCACTAAAATAGAGCTGAGCGTCCCTATTCCAAAGATATCAAGTGTGATTACGATAATAGAGGACTGCTGATGAAACAATAAACACACAAATAGAAGCCGGTCACCTTTGCGGTCTCTCTTAAGACTAACTAGTTGGAGAAGATTAGGCTCGGAGTTGGATGAGGAGGATAGAGCAAAACCAATCTCCCTTTGTGCAATCGCACTGAAATGTAGAGACGTTGCCAGTGTGACATTTTAGTACAACTGCAGAAAACACTCTTAAGAAAAAGTGATTTGTGCAGTTCACCAAAAGGTCACAATAGCAACGAGGTGAAATGGATAGCCCTGTTTGCAAAAAAGAGGTAGAAAGGAAACAATTACTGGCCAATAACAGTTGATGACACATGCGACGACAAAAAAGAAGCATATTCCTTGTCCTAAGGGAAGATAACAACACGGTTGTGTTTGTCTAAAATGGTGTGAGGACGAGAATGCAATATGGAAAGTACGCCAGACGAGCTACGTTTTGGGCAAAGAACTATGGAAGATCCACATGCAGCGACGTGGGAAAACGGGCAGTGGAGCAAGGCCGGAGGGGATACCTGGAGGTCGTTGGGATGTAACTAGGTGAGCGGTGGCGGGCAGAATCTGCGAGCAGGTGGCGTAGGCCCTGCCGCACCGGAGCTTGGTCAGAGAGAACGGCGTGTACCACAGATCGGGACATGCTGCCTCGACGACGTCGAACAGAGAAACGATGCACTTCCTTCCTTTCCCCCGGCGGACGGGATGCGGTCGAATCAGTGACCAACGGTGAGAGAGAGAGAGGCCACCACACTCCCTTTCCCGCGGCGGACGGGATGCGGCCGGATCAGTGACCAACGGTGAGAGAGAGAGGCCACTGCACTCCCTTTCCCCCGGCGGACGGGATGCGGCCGGATCAGTGACCAACGGTGAGAGAGAGAGAGAGAGAGGCCACCGGAGCCTTGTGTGAGATACTCTGAACAGCGGACTACCTTTTCCTCCATAAAAATCGTTTTATATTCTGTGTACGTGCCATTGAGCGCTATAACTTTATTTAAAAATAACGCGGCAACGCGTCAAGTCGAACTTTGTTTCGTGCACGCGTGGTACACGACCTCCCTAGGTAAACAACCGCTACAGGCATTCAAATTAGCACGTGGGCTGCCATTTCGTAAAGAAATGAGCTCCACCGTGTACCCGCGCGGGTGTGGCTGGGCACGAAGCGTGAGTACGTGCACGGTGCACCTATTCTCTTATTGTATACGTACACCACCTACGTGGGGTTGTGTGAGAGAGATACAAACCTAGAGAGATATAATGTGTGGGTTCTTGAGAGTTTTTTTGGGGGGGGGGGGTCAATCAAAAAATTGAACATATGCAATGTGTGTGAAATAGAGTCCTGGATATAACATATATATAGAGGGGGCGATCCACGAGAAGAGAGTGGAGGTATCATCGGCTTGAGGTGTCTATAGAATCGAAGAGAGAGATGATGTGTGTGTGTGCGCGCGCGATCGATAAAGAGTGCCATCGAATTTGTGTGTGCCCACGTCAAAGATATAGAGTGGCTGGCCTACTGGAATGTGAGATGGGACATGTGCAGTTTGTCTTTGTGGCATGGATACCTACCTGCAGCGCTCGACTATCGGTGTGTGGTGGGGGAAGAGGGAGACCCAATTAACTATAGAGGTACTATGGCTGGTATATGTGTGGAGGAGGAGAGAGGCCTACCTCATGTATTAAGGAGATCGATCTGCCTCATGTATTAAGGGAGATTGATCGGCATCCATGCATATGTGCAGGAGATGAATAAGGTTGGGAGAGAGATAGATCTAGAGTGTTGGAGGGGGTGGTAGTGGAGTTGCTTCTAACAAATGGTGGGATAGGCTTGCTAGACAAACGGAGGGCACGCCCGCAATATCAATAAGAGAGGAGATGGCTGCTTGTTGTCTGTGCACGTGCGTGTGAGAGACGGGTCAGGAGGCATGCACGAATGATGAGGGGGACGATGTGGCTGTGGTAAGCAGACGTAACTACATAGGAAGATCAATCGCCCTTTGTAAGAGAAAGGAGAGACATAACTTGTGAGGTACGTCGATCGATGGGAGGGGGGTAGTTAAAGTCGATCTAGGTATATCTTGGGAGATCGATCGGTATACATGCATGTGTGTGTTAGAAGCAAATGAGGCACGAGGAGAAGGATAGAGAGAGAGGGATGCATGTAGGAGGTGGTACGAGAGGCATACTATATCGAGGGGGAGGAGTGTGCGAGTACGAGAACGATGAAAAGAGTGGTGGGAGTGAGGCATGGACGGTGACAAGAGAAGAGGGGAAGCTTGTGTTTGTGCTAGGCACACCTGGCTAGAGAGGCATATCGATCGATGTGTGCCGTAAAGGAGCTGGGGGGCCTACATACACCGTGGGTGAACGACCTAAAGTGAAAACATGAATTTGCGTGATGGAGCTAGAGAATGCTGAGGGAGGGTGAGAGGGATGCGGGCGTGTGCATGCACAAGAGAAAGTTAGCGCTAGCTACAAAGATAAGAGGGTTGTGTGGGTGTAAAAGACGAATAGAGATCATATATACTTCATTATAAAAAGCAAATTCAGATATTTGAAGAATTTATCATAGTGTTTAAAACCGACGGATGTGTGAATATATATAACGGTGATAAAGATGGTGTGGTTATGAACATGGTATGCTACATTTAATATATTTTATCTCTACTCTTATAAAAAACGGAGTTGTTGATGATGGTGTGCCTGCCATCCTGCATTATAGGCCATCTGATTTATATCTGGCGGATAACAAGGAAACTTTGATGGTTGAAGTTGGCAACAATCATGATTGTAGATTCTTATTGAAATAGAGAAACGAATTCAAATTTAGTTCGAATTGCAGCGGTAGTATAGACATTTGGAATGCACTAAAATGTTGGTATGAGTAGGTTACATGCATTATACAGCAAGCGAAAAAATTTAATTGGACATAACATGGATTCATACTCCCTCCTTCCATCTACATAGGGCGTAATGAGATTTTTAAGACTGCCTTTGACTATTGACAAGATTAATAGTACATGACATGCACAATGTGAAAATTATATCATTGAAAGAACCTTTCACAGACGAATTTAACGGTGTGCTTTGTGTAAGTTGCATGTCATATATCATTGCTCTAATATTTGGTCAAAGTTAGCATCGAAAAACGCATTAGGCCCTATATAGATGGAAGGAGGGAGTAGCTTTGAATAGCATTTGTATAGTAAAATGGGGCAAGACTCTCTGGTGTGAATAGTTTTATTTTTTTCGTTTTCTTTTTGGTTGAGGGAAGTGCGAATTGATTTGGTACGTACAAGTACAATATTACGACATGTTAGGCTTGTCCCTGAAATTCAACCCACATCTTGTTATATCCCAAAAATTCAGATATCGTGCTCCCAAAACTGGCGCCTTCACAACCCGCGCCTTGCTATCCCGAAATTACAACGCGCGCGAAAACTCCCTCCAGCTGCCAAATCCCGACACGTGAAATCCCCCTTCTAACCCTGAGCCGAAAGCGCCGCTAGTTCAAATCGGTGGGGGTACTTTTGTAACACACCCTACATTTTGGACAAGCACGTTCCTAAGTCATGCTTCACCCCCTCCCATCACCCCCTTTTCGCCATTCGAAATCCCAGGCCGCCATAACCTCTCCGCTCCAGCCGCGAAACCCCACCCTCCTCCGTCCACCACGTCACCGCTGCCCACCCGGAGCCTCTTCCCCGACGACGTCGTCCACCGCAACAGCTCGACGTCCCTCATCCACCTCCCCGGATGAGGATCCTCGTCCATCTCGCCGTCCCGCCGGTTCAGCCGCCCCGTCCTCCACCTCCAAGGAGCTGCTCCGACGATCGCCTCATCTATCGCGGCCGCTCCATGCCCACAGCGCCGCCTTAACCTGCTCCACCGGAACCGCAGCATCCTCACCGACTCCTCGGACGAAGCCGAGGCCTACTCGGCGCCACCAAAGAGGTTGTACACTCATCGCATCGCACCTTCTCCTTAACTCGACCTCCCGGCGCCGACGGTGCTCCATCCCACACCCCCATGGAGCGGCTACCTTGAAGCCGGCGCCGTGGGCGACATCTCCACGGAGGCTCTCCCCCAGTGCGAGGCCCCTTCGGCGGTGGCATCCATACCAGCCGGATTTGCTGCTGCTGCTGCTCCGGCTCTCGATCGCTCGCTTGCCTAGCTGCTGCCGCTACTCTCCCCCTCGCTCGTGCTGCTGCTCTGCTCCGATTAAGCCACACTTCAGTCGACTGAATCGACTTTTGGGTCAGTCGATTTTCAGGGGTTGGGGGGGGGGCTCACCGAAGTTAAGGAAGAACCACCCGCAGAGGGGACGGGGGCTCGCCGGAGAGGTACCCCACTATCTATCTTAGGGTTCAGGGTGGTGGGGGGGCCTAGAGGGCTGGCCGGGGCGGCGGTGGCGAGTTGTTTCGGGGCGGCGAGGCGGCGCTGGGGCTGGAGGTTCGGCCGGTGGTGGCTGGCGGCTCAGGGGGGTGCAGGTTGAAGATGAACTGCATGCCCTCCCTAAACTACATGTCAAGTGCCTCTCTGCTACCATTGCGTTCAGTTTCGACAGTAGCATTCAGATTCCACAGTAAATTTCAGTTTCGACAGTTAAGTTCAGAGTCAATAGTTTTTACCTCATCTGTTGTAGTCAGGTGGTTTTTGGTGATGTTAATTTTACATCCATTTTACATCATCTATTGGAAATGCTATTAGAATCCCACTTGAGATTGACGATGTCTGTCTTGTGCTGCTTCAGCCTTGATGTCTTACGGCTCACCGGAGCTGCTCCAACGACAGAACGATCCATCACAACAGAGCAGTGCCCTGGACGCCGTCTACAGATTCCTCAGATCTTCCTCCACACCTCCAACAACCACCTCTGCCTCAACTGCTTCAGCGACCAACCCAATGATGCTGAGGTCGACACAGCTACGACAAAGAGGTTGTACACTTGTTGCATCACTTATTACTATACATTCACGTCGATCCATTAGGGCTATTTTGGTTCAACGGAAAAACATCGATCCACTGGTTGTTACCATCACTCTAAATTTCTGCATGCTCTCCTTACATAATCTCACCATATTTTTTTCGTATGCATGTCATATATTGTACACAGTCATGCTGAACATGTAGAGAAAAAGAGAAGAGTTTTGCGCGGTAATACAATGTCATGCAGACATCACTCCATGGTGGGTTCAATGGCAAACCCTCCCCACCCCTCTCCAGATTGTAATCCAGAGGAAGATATCTGTTCTGAGGCGGATTCGGACGCCGCTGACCACTCCTATTTACCCCCAAGGTGTTTGCTCTACCTTGGCATGATGATGTTAGTCATATCATGCATATGTTGCCTTGTAGTGCCTACTTTTGACATCATATATGTCATCTACTTAGTTTAGACATGTTCTGTAATGCCACCTGTTTAGTTTCTATATCATATATGGGAATTATGCAGTCTCATGTCTTTTAGCCAGCCATAATATATGTGAAATGTGCAATGCCATCCTATTTAACCAGGCATCATATATTTGAATGATATCTTGCCCATCCTTTTCTTCATTACATTTTGATTTGTCGACAATGTTTGTACATTAAACTACTCTTCCTGTGAATCAGCCATTTGGATGGGAGATGGAAAAATCTGGAGTGAAAACAAGGCCTTCAGAGCAGACAGTGCTACCTGTCGAAGCAGATCTCTTGTTGGGCCCCGATAGCTCCTCAGAGATGGATTCAGAGACAGATGACCAGTCCTATTCCCCCACTGAGGTGTATGCTCTAACTTGGCACAGTTATACTGCTCATATCATGCATACGGTGTCTTGCATTGCATAGTTTAGACATCATATACACAATATTCAACACCATGTTCTTAGTTCAAACATCATATCGAATGCCCTCTGTTTAGCATATAAATCATATATGTGAATTAAATGATGCGATCCTGATTATTTAGATAACATGTAGGTGAATTATGTCAGGCGATCCTGTTTAGTTATTCATCATATCTTTGAATTATGTTATGCTATGCTATCCAGTTTAGATAGACATCATATATGTGAAATTATGTCATGCTATCCGTTTTAGTTAAACAATATACATGTCAACTATTTCATGCCCTCTTTTTTCCACACTATCTATTGCATCTGTCTCTCATACAATGTCTGTACATTCAACTATGTTTCCTTTTTATCAGCCATTTGAATTGGAGCAGGTGATGCTAGTATCTAGCGGACTAAAAACACGGTCTTCAAATAAAACAGTGCTACCTCTTGGTGGAGATAGCACCCCGGTTGTACATGCACAAGAACCAGCCCTACCACACATAACCCAAGCTCTCGCAGATTGTACCCCTACTACGATGGACAGAGAACCAACTTCACCCAATCTAACCCCAACCCCAGCCGATAGTAACCCAGTTCATGTTGACACAGCACCATCTCCACCACAGAGCTCCCAAACAAGAGCAGTTAGTAAGGCAGCTCCAGTGCCCAAAGGGCCAGTACTATCATGGCGAACCCCAACTCCACCAGTTAGTACGCCTATTCCCGTGGAGGAAGCACAACCAGCTAGTCATAGTTTAGCATCTATTGCATTTGATGTTGTTAAATCGTATGTGTGTATCTTCCCATCTTGGAAATATTATACTGAAGATGAAGGAAAATGCCAGTTGCAGGTGTTTGTCCAGGAGTTATGTGTAAGTAATGTTATTCATGGCAATTACTTTGCTTTGTCCCATACATCCTACCTCCATGATGGTTATAATACAACAAATTTTCCCATTTTTCTCTATAGAGAAGGACCGATTTGGAAACTCAGGATGAGGTAACCTATGCTAATACCTCTGCTATCTTCAAGAATGCTTGGTGGCAGTATCGGAATTACCTGAAGAAAACGTACTTCACCGGCAAAGAAACTCATCAAATTCCCTTACGTTCTCCTGAGACACATTTACTGGACGATGACTGGGAACGCCTTGTTCTGTACTGGTCCCGAACCAAGAATGTGGTAAGGTCTATGAGATCATTTTCAATTTTTAAGTATTATATTCTTGCATCTTACTATACTCTGTTCATGTAGAACAAGTGCCTAAACCTGAAGAACAACTGTTCTAATTTAAAATTCCATTGCTACCATAGGACATAGATATATGTTTGTTTGATGCTTTTATTATGTACTAGTACTTGGCAATAGAAGACTTGGTAGTTTAATCCTATCCACCTTACTAATGAACTGGTTCACCGAAATGAGTTTCATATACTAGTACATGCTAAACTTGTTATGTGTCTGCTTGTTTCTTCTTTTAGAATGCTGACATAATATTGGGGAAGAGTGCCTTATTAAGCAACGGTAAAGGAAGTAATGCAGATAAGGTTCAGGATAGTGACACATCCTGTCTTGGTTTAGTGTTGGAGTTACTGGCCACTACCGCTTGCACAAGCTATTCAAACTCACTGTCTGAATCAGTTCGGTTTGTTGAGTCTCAACTACAAGCTGAAAGACATCGATCAGCTGTGCTGCGACAAGAAGCGGAAGGACTGCGGAAGTCCCTGGAGCATTCAGATGCATACTTTCTGGTGCAACAGCAAGCGTTGGAGGATTTTAGCACCAAACAGGACAAAGCTAATCAGCTTGCTAAGTTTATTGCCAGCATGGTGGATACCCAGGATAACGTTTCTTGAGCTCTTCTAAAGTTGTTTCAGTTATGCTCTTGTTTTGCTGCCGCATTTATTTGCACTGGTGGCCAATTTTGACGGCCAGTGTATATGATATGCTGCTTTGTTCCCTATATTTGCACTGGTGGTGAACTTTGATGCCCAGTGGATTTAATATGTGTAATAGCCGTGATAGCCTAGTGTTAGTTGCTTGCTTATTTATTTCCTTGTTGTCTTGTTTATTTGTTTGCTTGTAGTCATTGCAGTTCTTTTTCCGCGGTTAACTAGTGGCTGTAATAACCTATTTTTTAAAACTAGGCCACAATAACCATGGGCTAATATTTACTGTAGTGACACTGGGCCTCCTACGGGCCGTAGAAATAGTGGGCCTTTTACGGGCCGTAGAAACAGTAGGCCTTCTACGGGCTGTAGAAACAATGGGCCTTATACGGGCCATATGATCGATTGGCCAAACATGGGCCAATAACAGGCCGCATTATGGCTGTAAACGGTCTAGAGTTGGAATCGTCCGTTCATGGGCCGACCGTAACGGGCCATCGTTAATAGGCCGTATTTGATGACGCTATGAAAATGGCCCAACATATTAACGGACCACAAACGGGCCGACTGTAACCACGGGCTGAATTTGGCCCACAAGCAGAAAATGACAGTAACGGGCCATAAGTAAACGAATGCTGGAAATGAGCCCAAGAATAAATGGGCTCTGAGAAGGCCGAAAGATAACATGGGCTGGAAACGGCCCAACGGAATAACGGGCCGTTAATGGGTATAAAGTGATACACTGTTCATTACGGGCCAGTTTCACCACGGGTCGTTAATGGGTGTAAAGTGATACACTGTTCATTACGGGCCAGTTTCACCACGGGCCGTTAATAGGCCAAGAGTTACATAGGGACTCATATGGGCCAAAAGACGTCATGGGCCATACATGGGCCAGAAGTGAAAATGGGCTAGAATCATATTGGATGGCCCAGATGACGCTACTGGGCCTAATTCGGATAGGGCATAACGGGCCTTGGGTTAGCGGGCTGTAAATGGGCTATATGCGAACATGCCGTTAACAGGCTTTCCATGGGCCGGCCCGCCAGCTTTTGACCAAGTCAAATGGGCCGGCCTTTTCACAGGAATGGGCCTCTGTTGGGCTGTGCCACGTGTTGACGTATCATAGGCGCCTATCTGACCAACTGACGAACTAACACGTGTTTCGTCCGGCCAATAAGAATTTTACACGTGGAAATTTCCCATTGGTCGGGGCTGTTAACAGGTTATCGGATCCAAAACCCGACCCAATAGCTTAACGGTGTTCTGTTACGGTGGATGCCACGTGTCGGTCACCCTTGACGAAAGCACTTCTGTGATGCGCGATGATAATTTTGGTAATGTCATGGAACACTTCTACGACAGCACAGGTATGACTATCTTGGTTCTGTCATAAATTTTTCATGGATGTACATGCATGACATAAAAGCGACCTACTGTGACAAACACGTATCATCACGGAAGTGTATTTTTTTGTAGTGGGACGTATACCCGCCGGGCCTGACGGGTATGATGCCTGGATGGACAGAAATGTCTGTGCCCGAGACCATGCCTACTCATGTCTATCTCCTGACCTTTGACGAGATGCTCCTTGGTTCTATGGTCTATCTCACCCGATCTGCTTCACACACAGCGTGATGGAACATCAATTCCCTAAAGGATTTAAGCCCATCAATATAGAATCATAGGATGGCACCACCGATCCAGCAGTATGGATCGGGGACTTCCTCCTCCATATACACATGGCCAATGGAGACGATCTCCACATCATTAAATATTTGCTGCTCAAGCTAAAGGGGCCGGCTAGGCATTGGCTTAACAGCCTGCCTCCTCATTCTATTGGTAGCTGGGAGGCCTTAGAGGATGCCTTTTGAGCAAACTTCCAGGGCACGTACGTCCAACCTTTGGACACTTATGACCTCACCCATGTCACCAAGCAGCCAGGCGGGTCAGCTCGGAAATTCTGGAACAAGTTTCTCACCAAGAAAAACCAGATCATAGACTGCTCCGAAGCCGAGGCCATCGCCACATTCAAAACAACATCCGAGACGAATGGTTGACCCGCCAGGTTGGCCAGGATAATCCAAGGACTATGGCGGCCCTCACCTCGCTGATGACTCGCTTTTGCGTAGGGGAGGACAGTTGGCTCGCCCATAGTACTCACAACGGCGAGGCAGGCACCTCGAAAACACGCGACGCCAATGGAAAACGCAAGCGTAGAAAAACAAGCGTTGGTAAGCCCCTATCTTTCTCTGTGTTTGATGGATGCTATTTGTCCTAAAAAGATGCTTTGAGTGCTAGCAATCATGGAAGACTATATGATAGTTGAGTATGTGGAATTTGCTAGATCAAAGCTCTTACGTAGACCCTTCCTGAAAGTAAGATGAATTGCAATTGTTTGGTGACTGAGAACGTAGTTTGTTAGTTCTCAAGAAACTTTATGGTCTATACTTTGACATGTGAATAGCTTGTTACTTGATCATGAGAAGTTTTATGAGATGAGCTACTGTTTATGATAAAGAATAATGCTAGAATAAGTGTTTGGAATTATCATTGATCAAATTTATGCACTATGCTAGCATCCACACTTCATAAATTATTTCTTTTATCATTTACCTACTCGAGGATGAGCAAGAATTAAGTTTGGGGATGCTGATACATCTCCAACGTATCTATAATTTATGAAGTATTCATGACATGTTTACAACAATTTTATACGGTTTTGGTATGATTTGATTAGAACTAACCCGGACTGACGTTGTTTTCAGCAGAACTATCGTGGTGTCATTTTTTGTGCAGAAATAAAAGTTCTCGGGATGGGCTGAAATTTTATGGTGATTTTTTATGGACCAAAAGAGAACCCCGAAGCACAAGAGTTGGACCAGAAGAGTCCTGAGGCGACGACAAGGTAGGGGGCGCGTCCTACCCCCCGGGGAGGGTGCTCCTACCTTGTCGCTGCCTCATGGACCCCCTTGACGTGACACCGATGCCAAAAATTCCTGTAAATACCAAAACCCCTAGAAATAAACCTAGATTGTGAGTTCCGCCGCCGCAAGCCTCTGTAGCCATGAAAAATCAATCTAAGCCCTCTCTGGCACCCTGTCGGAGGGGGCCATCATCACCATGGAGGCCCAACACCAGAGGGAGAGCCTCTACCCATCTAGGGGGGAGGCCATGGAGGAGGAAACACAAGGGGGAGACTCTCTCCCCCTCTCTCTCGGTGGGGCCGAAGTGCCACCAGGGGAACCATCGCTGCGGCGATCGTCTTCATCAACATCACCTTCCTCATCTCTTTTACGTGGTCCACTCTCCCACACCCTGCTGTAATCCCCTACTTGAACATGGTGCTTTATGCCACATATTATGATCCAATGATGTGTTGCCATCCTATGATGTTTTGAGTAGATTTCTTTGTCTTTTGGGTTGATTGATGATCTAGATTGGTTTGAGTTGTAAGTTTTTATTTTGGTGCGGTCCTATGGTGCCTTCCGTGCCGCGCACACGTGAAGGATTCCCATTGTAGGGTGTTGTAATACGTTCATGATTCATTTATAGTGGGTTGCTAGAGTGATAGAAGCTTAAACCCGAGTAAGGGGGTTGTTGCGTATGGGATGAAGGGGACTTGATACTTTAATGTTATGGTTGGGTTTTACCTTAATGATCTTTAGTAGTTGTGGATGCTTGCTAGAGTTCCAATCATAAGTGCATATGATCCAAGAAGAGAAAGTATCTTATCTTATGCCTCTCCCACATATGAAATTGCAATGACGACTACCGATCTTGTTAACAATTGCCTAGGATAATTCCGCACACCGACCCATCATTATTCCACACTCTCTATTTATAATATATAGTAATACATTCTAAGTTTATGATAACAGCACCTATTTTTATATTTTTTAGTTCTCCGATATCATGCAAAGTTATCCTCCTCATACCCACAACATAGTTTTATTTCTTGTTTCTAGATGGAAGCAAACGTTCGGTGTACGTAGAGTCGTATTAGTGGCAGATAGGACTTGAGAGAATATTGATCTTACCTTTAGCTCCTTGTGGGTTCGACACTCCATACTTATCACTTCCACCTTTGGAAATTGCTACGATGATTCCTTGCACTTGGGGATTATCAGCATGTTGAGAACATTGTAATCGTGGTGAGTCACTGCCATGAACTTGGCGAGGGACGGATACCCGAGGATGGCGTTGTACGGGAGGCGAATGTGGGCAACGTAGAAGTTGATGAGCTCGGTGCGGTAGTCATGCTTGCCGAAGGCGATAAGGAGGCGAATTTGTCCCAAGGGAACGGTGGAGCCATCGGTCACCCCTGAGAAGGGCTTGGTGGGGAGGAGCTGGTCATAGGGCACCTGGAGCGTCTCAAACGTCTCGACGGAGAGGACGTTGAGCCCGCGCCACCGTCGATGAGTGTCTTGGTGATGAGGACGTTGCTGATGGTCGGTGAGCAGAGTATTGGGAGCGCGCTAGCAGCAGCTGAGCACTTGAGCTGGTCTATAGAGTCGAAGGTGACGGCGTACTAGGACCACCTGAGGGGACGCGACGCCCCGATCTTGGGAAGGGCCGCGTTCACCTCATGAGTGAACCGCTTGAAGATGCGATGAGAGGCGTGGTCCTGAGCGCCACCCAGGATGCAGGCAATGGCGCGAGGCTTTTGGAAGCCCCCAACCCCATCGTCTTGGCGGCGGTCGTCATTCCTCCTTGGCGGCGGCGGCAACTGAGGGAGGCCGGCGTTGCCTTGAGGACGGTCCTGACGAGGCTGGTCTCTCCAGGGGCCATCGCGAGGCTGGCCCTGCCAGCGGTCCTCATGAGGCTGATCACGCCAGTTCTGGCAGGGGTCTCGGTTGTCCTAGTGGCCTCCATCGCGGTCTCCTCCCCGGTCGTAGCCATGGTCGTTGCGCTCGAGACGGTGGCCAAGGCGCCCACCGCGGACTGCCCCGAGCTCCTGGCAGTCGTTGGTGTTGTGGTTGTGGACGTTGTGAAAGACGTAGAACGGGCGGCTGCCCTGGGAGGATTCGGTGTGGTCACCTACAGCCACGCTTCATCTCAGGTTCGGCTGCGAGCACAACAGGGCCCTTGCACTTCACGTCTTTGGCCTTGGCCTTCTTGTCTTCAGGATCGGCCTCCGGGAGCTCCAGGAGGGAGAGGCGACCTTCCTCTGCCCTCACGCACATGGTTGCCATGTTGAACATCTCCAGAGCCGAACACAGATCTTCATGTATGGCGAGCTCTTCCTTCATCTTGACATCCCGAACGCCATCAGTGAATGCCGAAAATGATGGCCTCGTCCGACACCTTAAGGATCTTGAGGCGAACGTTGGTGAAGCGTTGTACGTATTTGTGCAAGGTTTCGCCCGGTTGATGCTTGATGCGCCGCAGGTCACCTGCAGCAGGGGTGTGGTCGCGAGTGCCTTGGAAGTTGGCATTGAAGCGCTCGCGCAGCTCGTCCCAGGAGGAGATCGACCCCACCGGAAGGTTCAGGAGCCATGAGCACGCGCCATCCTTGTGGGCCATGGGAAAACAGATTTCCATGACTTTGTCGTTACCATTCGCCGCCTCGATACTCAACTCGTAGAGCTGGAGGAACTCAGCGGGGTCAGGGGTGCCGTCGTAGCGTGGAGGCAGATCCGGCTTAAATTTGCCAGGCCAGACAACATGGTGCAGCTCCGCGGTGAATGCGCGGCAACCTGCCGCACTCACAGGGGCTAGCCGCAGGGGAGGAGCTTGGTCTTGAGTCTTGACGCCCGCGCGCCACCGCCTCTGGCGGCACACGGTCTTGACGGGGTGGTGCTAGAAGTGCACACACTTCTCCTTGGGGCCGCTACACCACCTGACAACTTTCTTCATCGCGCATCGGCGCCTTGCGCGGCGGGTCGCGCTGGGGAGCCTCACGCCTTGGCCAAGATTGATATGTATGTTTTCCGGTCTATTTTTCTTCTTTGACCAAGATTGATGGGTAGTTTTTTAGAGGAAGTGGTGCATAGTAGTGGGTTCAATCTTGCGGTGCTCTAACCGAGTGACAATAAGGGCCAAGACACGTATTGTATTTTTTCCACTAAGGATAAAATGACGGGGATTAATCTTATTGCTAGTTTTCTATCTATCCACATTATGTCATCTTGCTTATTGCAATACTGTATTTCTTGCAAACTTAATAGCTTGAGATGCATGCTGGATAGCGGTTTTGGGGTGGAGTATTCGTAGTAGACGTCCATAAGTTTAATGGTCTACTTATCATAGATGTAATGCCTATATGAGATTATGCCATGAATGATCGTAGTCATAAATATTGCAATATTTTTAATTGCCCAACTGTAATTTGTTTTCCATGCCATACGCCTGTTTTTGAGAGAGTTTCCATTAGTGAACCTATGGCCCCAAGGTCTATTCTCCATCAATACTTTCTTCTGCAAAATTGTCTCTTTGTTTGCCATTTCACTATGCCATTACCTATTTATCTATCTATCTATCTATCTATCTATCTATCTATCCATCTATCTATCTGTCTGTCTGTCTGTCTGTCTATCTATCTATCTATCTATCTATCTATCTATCTATCTATCTGTCTGTCTGTCTGTCTGTCTATCTATGTATTTGTTTTTAACCTTATAGCTAGCAAGACAAGGGGCTTGACAATCCCCTTGCCACATTGTGTGCAAGTATTTTATTTTGTTTATGTGCAGGTGTTGCTTATCTTGTTAGCGTGAAGCTCATATTGGTTCGGTAAATCCTGGTTCCTTACCGAGGGAAAGCTTTGTTGATATCTACATCACCCTTCCTATTTGGTGGCACCGAAGCCTGGGCACGTGCAATAGGCCTTGAACCACCCCGCCCCAAGGAAGCCGATCCCATCCACCTCCCCTCGATAGTCCCCAGTGGAGGCGCCAAGGAGAGATGAAGACAACACGTGGTAGCGGGAGGGAGCGAGGGACTCCTACATGCTTAGTTCGTGCGTCTGACGCCCTGCAGCCACAAGTGCGAGAGAGTAGGGCTTGGTTTTCTTGGCTGAGGACAAATAATGGGGAATTTTCAGAGTAGAACCCTTTGTGGTAGTAAATCGGGAATATATAGATATTAGACAAGTAAAAAGAGCACGTAAAAACCGAAATGGGGGGGGAGTGAAAGGAATCGGTGGGAGAAAAAAATTACTCTGATCGATCAACAAGGCAAGTCCTAACGAAACGACGTACATACCCCCCCTTTAGTAGTAGAGATGCCGAGCACGAAATAATAGGTTGGTCATAGAAAAATGAAATAGAAAAAAGGAAACCAAAAAATAAAACATATAAAAAAGGAAAAATAAAAATGCAAGCATGCGTCAAATGGACTGGCCAACTTTGATTATAGTTGATGTTTTGATAATTAGTGATTTGACTTGAATGAGATAATGCATGATGTTGTTTTGAGAAAGTGCCAATTTGATTGAGTTAATGCATGAGTCAAATGAACCGGCCAAAATTGGCCGCGCTTGAGCGAAAGGTCCTGTAAGACGCTCGCGGGCAAAATATAGGATTGGTGGGAAGTGAGGCGATGCTACCAACTTCCCCTTTAGGAATAGAGACTGCCTCTTTCCTTTGCTCCTGCTATGGTGTCGAGCTCGAGAGCTCCTATTCAGCGCTTCGAGCGCCAGCCGGCTGAATCAACACTCATGTGTGCCTCCCACATTGGCTGGCCCAAGTACGCGAGCAGCTCACTCGCTCGAGTGCTCCACCCTTCATTCGCTCACTCGATCGCCTCCACCCTTCATTCTCTTACTCGATCGCTCCTGCCCTTCATTCACTCGGTTGACCAGTCAACAACCATTGACTTTTCAGAAATAAGAACCTAGATTTTTTTAAATATTTTAGAAAAGCTCATGAATTAGATTTTTTAATGGAAAATCTGGAAAAAATTATGAATTTGAAAAAGGTTCGTAAATTTAGGAAAAAATCTCAAATTTTTAAAAAGTTCATGAAATGTTATAAAATATTAAAATATTTCACAAACTTTCAAATAGATTATAAAATTTGAAAATATTATGTGAAATTGAAAAAGTTCAGGAAATTGGTAAAACATGCGAATCTGGAAAAAAAATCAAAATTTAAAATGAAGTTATTTTTTGGAAAATTTTCATAAAAGAAAACGGTTACGTGAACTTGAAAAGGTTCGTATATCTGAAAAAGTACACGAATTGATATTTTTTCTAAATTTGATTTTTTTTCACAAAACTGGAAAAGAAATCCATGGGTTTTTGATAGAAAAACGTAAACATGAAAAAGAAAAGACAAATAAAAAAAATAAAAAATGCAAACAAGAACTAGTGAAAAAACCACAAAAAAACAAGCCCAAGAAACCGGCAAGAAGCTTCTAAAGTCGGTGATAACGGGTCGGCGGCCCATCTAGATTAGGGCGCAAGTGGGTGGATGTGCGCCCTATATGGTTTGCACTATATTTGGCGCCTAGGGATTTGGGCCGAGCTCCCCAAGAAAAACAATAGAATTTTTTTTTCAACAGTTCTATTGTTTTTCTACAAATGAGCAGCTGAGCTGGTTTCAAAAGCAAAGACGATTGGGTGGAACTATAAACAGTTGTAATTTTCTAAAAAAGGAGATAAACGAGTATGCCAATAGTACTCGTGCGGTTTTTCCCCTAGCGACTTGAGCTAGGGTTCCCCTGTCCTTCGGCGGGCGCCACCGTGAGTTCTGATGTGATGGATTGTCCCCTGCTTCGATCGTAGCTACTGTCCACTGCCACTGGTTGCCTGCTCTGTCTTCTCGTGACCTGAGCGGCTAGGGTTTTGCCAACTAGGAAGATGGCTACGCCCTCGAAGGCTAGTGGATCGCGATCCAAAGCTCCTGAAGATCCTAGTGTTTTATTGAAACATTTGCATCTCAAGGAGCATGAGTTGGGTAATCTAGTTTGGGAAGAAGAAGCGGACGAACCAGATGAGAAACCAAAGTGGCCTGCGCTGGCTAGGGTTTTGACGAACAAATCCTTTGGGCAGGGGGTGTTGATTGCCGACATGAAAGCGGCTTGGAACCCTGCCAAGGAGATGGTTTGGAGAAGGATTAACCCTAACATGTTTTTGGTACAATTTAATTGTCTAGCAGACTGGAATAAGGCATTCCATCATGGTCCTTGGGATTTCAGGGGCATGGCTCATTGCTGAGTATGATGGCTTCAAGAACCCGGAATCAGTAAGGTTGGAAAAATTGAGATGTGGTGTCAGATCCACCAACTCCCAGATATGGTGCTTAAGAGGGAACAATTCGTGAAGAACATGGCACGACGCATACGTGAAGTGGTGGAGCTACAGATTGTTCTGTCGAATGGATTCATTGGTGAGTTCATACAGTTTAGAGTTAATCTTGACGTCACAAAAAAGCTGACAAGGTTTTTTGGCTTTACAAAGGCCGAAGAAATTGAATATTACCAAGTCAAGTTTGAGAAACTCCCTGTTTTCTGTTATATGTGTGGCCTGCTAGGACATTGGCATGAAGAATGTGGCTCCGGTGAACATGATGATAAAGATATGGAGTGGGGTGCTTTTATAATTGCTGCTAGAAGGGGCGCCAATGCTAACCGGACCTCGGGCAGAGGCTATGGCCACAGCTCAGAACGGGGTGCAGGTGCCTTTGGTGATGAGGGTGATGGGAATGCTTATGGCAGGGGCCGGGGAGACGACCGAACACATGGCTGATATGTCTTTGTTGTATCTATAATTTTTGATTGTTTCATGCCAATATTCTACAACTTTCATATACTTTTGGCAACTTTTTATATTATTTTTGGGACTAACATATTGATCCAGTGCCCAGTGCCAGTTCCTGTTTGTTGCTTGTTTTTTGTTTCGCAGAATATCCATACCAAATGAAGTACAAACGCGATAAAAATTTACGGAGATTTATTTTGGAATATATGTGATATTTGGGAAAAAGAATCAACATGAGACGAGGCTCGAGGGGCCCACAAGCCCTAGGGGTGCACCCCCTAACCCGGGCACGACCAGGAGTCCTGTGGCCACCCCATAAGGCGGTTGGTTCCCTTCTTCGGCCGCAAGAAATATAATATCCGGATAAAAATCGTGTTACAATTTCAGCCCAATCGGAGTTACGGATCTCCGGGAATTTAAGAAACGATGAAAGGCGAGAAAACAGGAACGAGAAACTGAAGAAAACAGAGAGAGAGATCCAATCTTGGAGGGGCTCTCGCCCCTCCGCCGCTATGGAGGCCATGGACCAGAGTGGAAACCCTCCTCCCATCTAGGGGGAGGTCAGGGAAGAAGAAGAAGGAGCGGGCTCTCTCCCCCTCTCTCCCGGTGGCGCCAGAACACCGCCGGGGCCATCATCGTGACGACGATCTACACCAACAACTTCGCCACCGTCATCACCAACTATCTCCCCCTCTATGCAGCGGTGTAACCTCTCCTTTACCCGATGTAATCTCTACTTAAACATGGTACTCAACTCTATAAATTATTTCCCAATGATGTATGGCTATCCTATGATGTTTGAGTAGATCTGTTTTGTCCTATGGGTTGATTGATGACTGTGATTGGTTTGAGTTGTATGTTTTATTATTGGTGATGTCCGTGGTGCTCTCTGTGTCACGCAACCATGAGGGATCCCCGCTATAGGGTTTGCAATATGTTCATGATTGGCTTATGGTGGGTGGCGTGAGTGACAGAAGCACATACTCGAGTAAGTAGGTTGTTTGTGTATGGGAGTAAAGAGGACTTGACACTTTAATGCTATGGTTGGGTTTTACCTTAATCATCTCTAGTAGTTTTGGATGCTTGCTAGAGTTCCAATCATAAGTGCATATGATCCAAGTAGAGAAAGTATGTTAGCTTATGCCTCTCCCTCATATAAAATTGCAATAATGATTACCGGTCTAGTTATCGATTGCCTAGAGACAAATAACTTTCTTGTGACAAAAAGCTCTCTACTAAAACTAACTTAATTGTTTCTTTATCTAAATAGCTCCTAACTTTTATTTACGGTTCTTTATGATCTTGCAAACCTATCCCTTTACACCTATAAAGTACTTCTAGTTTCATACTTGTTCTAGGTAGAGCGAACGTTAAGTGCATGTAGAGTTGTATCGATGGTCGATAGAGTTTGAAGGGAATATAAACTCTACCTTTAGCTCCTAGTTGGGTTCGACACTCTTACTTATCGAGAAAGGCTACAATTGATCCCCTATAGTTGTGGGTTATCAAGACCTTTTTCTGGCATCGTTGCCGGGGAGCAATAGCGTCGGGTGAATATTCTCGTGTGTGCTTGTTTTCTTTATCACTAAGTAGTTTTTATTTTGTGCTCTTGTTTTCTATCTTTATTATGGGTAGAAAACGTAAAATACCAAAAAAATAGTTGTACCTGCTAAACCAATGGTTGAAGAACCACCCAAAATCTATCACACTGATGATGCTTTCTACTTGGATCATCTTCGATCTGTATGTGCTCGTGCTGAAAACCCAACTAGCTTAGTTGAGGGAAACTCATTAAATGAGCACGCTTATTTTGTGCGACACCGCTTATCTCAAAAAGGGGAACTTTTACTGCATCAAATTAATTGTTTGCAACACTATGCTTGGAATTCATGTGAAATATATTATTTTACTCGTTGTTCTGAATACCCCAGGAAACACCTTCCCTACCAATGTGAGTTTAGTGATAATGGAATCTTACCTTCTTATGCGAAAGATGCTTATAATTACTTTGATATTGAACAAATTGAAGAATTTGTTGTTTTTAAGGGCGCTTATGAAATTGCTTCTTTGATTGAAAAGTATGATGCTACTTTTTACGAATCTGCAAATTTTGCCATACTTAAATATTGCTATGAAAACTATGCTTCTAATGCTTATGTTAAACCATATATTGAGGACACCTCCATTGTCCAAGAGGAGACTAATATTTTGCAGGAAACTATGGAAGAAGAAATTGATGACACTGTGAGCTCATTGGATGAAAAAGATGACGAGGAGAGCGAAGAACAAAAGGAGGAAGAGCGGATTAGCTACCCATGCCCACCTTCTAATGAGAGTAACTCTTCAACTCATACATTGTTTAATTTCCCTTCATGCTTATCAAAGGATGAATGCTATGATGATTGCTATGATCCCTTGGATTCGTTTGAAATATCCCTTTTTATGAAACTAATGCTTGCTATGCTTGTGGCCATGATGCCAATATGAATTATGCTTATGGAGATGAACTTGCTATAGTTCCTTATGTTAAGAATGAAATTGTTGCTATTGCACCCACACATGATAGTCCTATTATCTTTTTGAATTCTACCAACTACACTATATCGGACAAGTTTGCTCTTATTAAGGATTACATTGATGGGTTGCGTTCTACCATTACACATGATGATTTTGATGAATATAATATGCATGTTCTTGCTGCTCATACTTGCAATTATTATGAGAGAGGAACTACATCTCTACCTCTCTATGTTTCCAACACAATAAAATTGCAAGAAACTATTTATACTATGCATTGGCCTTTACTTGATGTGCATGAATTGTTCTTTTATGGCATGATGATAATCCCCAAGTGCAAGGAATCATCGTAGCAATTCCCAAAGGTTGAAGTGATAAGTATGGAGTGTCGAACCCACAAGGAGCTAAAGGTAAGATCAATATTCTCTCAAGTCCTACCTGCCACTGATACGACTCTACGTACACCGAACGTTTGCTTCCATCTAGAAAAGAGAAATAAAACTACGTTGTGGGTATGAAGAGGGTAACTTTGTATGATATTCACTACAACAGGACCCCACCTACAGCAACGCATTTTTCCGTATCTAAAAGTCCATATATGCGTTGCTAGGGTCTTTACCTATGGTTTGGGATGCGTTGCCTTATCCAGTGTTGCTAACGCATAATGCAACGGTTATACTTCCATTGGTAAAAAGAACCGTTGCAAAACTACAACACATAAAACCGACTTTGACAACACTCATATACGTTGGTGGTTAATGTATAGGAACTCAAATCTTATTGCTCGGCAACAAAGAATTTGCAACGCTTCAGCTGTTTTACATATAAAATGTGAATAATATTTTATATATTGCCAGCAATTAAATTAATACTCCACATAATGGTGATAAGTCTGTAATCAAGTCAGAAGAAAAATGTATATCAAGTCAGAAGGAAAAATATACGCACGAGAGGAAGAAATCATATATTGAAAAAAAACTATGGGATTACAATTGTTGATATTACAAGAGGAATAACTTCCAAATGTGATGCATAATCTAAATATTCTCTTGACATCAAAACTTAAACTGAAAGCATCCGTCGACATTCCTACAACTAAACCAAGTAACATCATCCGACACGAACAGCATCCCTACAACTTAACTAAAACTGAAAACAGCCATCATAACTAAAACTAAAAACAGCCATCATTGTGAACCGGAACATCATCATCATCATTGCAGTATACTTGCCACGCACCCATATAAGCGTCCGTATATCTTTTGAATCTACAAAGAAAATAACAAAATGAACTATTAATACATAATGCACTGACATGATGCAAATAGTGATGGGTCACAGGTTGTCCAGCAAATAAGAAATCTTACTTCTTACAATGGGTCATTACTTCCGAAACATTGGTTGTCCGGCTAGATTACGACTATTACAAAGAAAAGTTGTAACCTGATAGTATTCTCTTACAACTCAATGTACTACTTCAGGTCACAAAACAAACATAAACAGACTCAAAGAGAAATAAACATATGTGATTATGGCCTAAAAGCAAGCCACTAATAACATAGTACCTACTTAGTTGATGGGTTAAAAGCACAATAGACACTGCTCATATGGAACAGGGCAAGCGACATAATGGGAAATTCAGCAATTTATGAACGGTGACAGCAAGAGTTCATGTGGATAACTCAACAATTTATGAATCAAAGTGGTGAGAGCTCAGTGGTCAGTTTAGCAATGTACGAATCAAAAGGGCAAGAGCATCTAAGAAGAACATTAATTGCATTTCCATATTCACAAACAGTTAAGATATGGAGATTGTGGACAGTTACCAGAACCATGACTACGAACACTGTCGTATCTTGGACAAATCTACTCGCAGCTCCAACCGTCTATGATGTTTGCCTCCATCTCGATAGTCCCTGAACGGATGAGTGCGACACCTCACATTAAATTACACACAACAATAGGTACACCATGGGCGAGATAGGAGTACATAAATAGTTGAATAAGAGCAGAAAAGGAGGCTGAAAAATGGCTAGAGCTAATGTAAGCAGTAAATGAATAAATAAATAATCACCACAATGGAAATAGTCTTAGTTGAAGGTAAAACACAGTGACGTACTATGAATGTAGAGACTGGCACATTGAAAACCACCGATTGGCATTGAGTATTTCTTCCTTTGGAAACCTGCGCACAAACAAACAATGAACCTCTACTTAACGGATGACAAACATGATGATTAACAGTGAGTCGTGGCCTGTGTATATGTGCGTGTGCTTGCTGCAAGCTTTAGTATCTGAATGTTTGCACATGAACATGCGTAAAGCTCAGGTGTAGGTTGCATCTAAGTGGGCTATTGGGATTCAGTTTTATTTTCACTATGATGTACAACGATAGTAGATAAGTATCTTTTTTAGATTAGTAGATAAGTACTCGCACCATAAAGAAATATAAGAGTGTTTAGATGATCTAAACGCTCTTATATTTCTTTAGGGAGGGAGTACTCGGTATAGATGAATCCTCTGCAATGACTTGACCCAAGTGCATCTATAATAACAGCATGCTATGAGGGGACAATCACATAACCAAATGACAAAGAAAATGTGTACTAAATCTCAAGAAAGAAAATGTGTACTATCTTATGGTGAGTTGTTTAGACGAAGAGGCTAGCAAGACCGAGGAATTTAACTAGGGAGTTGCATAATAGCTTTTCAAACCGAAGGAAGAGAAGGACGTCAACATATGAAAATACAATTGGAAAGTAACAGTGTATCACATACTACAAAAACTATGTATCACATTTGACGGGTTCATGAAATTGAATGTTTGTTAGCCCATAGCAACACACGGGTATTTAGCTAGAAATCCAAATTGTGTAGAATAGTAAGAGCATACAACAATCATTATATTAATAGGCGTGGAGAGAAGTATTTAGCAGTGTTCTGAATCATATCAACATCATCAAAGCAACATCATAGAAGAAACCATGCGCATTATTCTTTCACCTTCTCACTAAAACAAAGGTGTACATGCTTCCCCCAACAGGTCCACATCCTCTAGTATTTGAGCTGGACGTGAAAGCCACCATTAGCAAGCTACTACCTCCACCTAAATAACCTGACCATCAGACTCCTGAAAAGTGTGAAATTGCAACAAAAAACTTTGATTAGTAACTCATCAAAACTTCCATACAGAGACCTAGAAAAACTGGATCCGGCCTTAAATATTATAACTCTTGCAATAGACTATTTAATATGTGGTCCACATATATGAACTAGTGTTCTCTACATAAAAAAATATAAGGATTAGCGACTCATCTATGAAGGATTGATGAGTTAGCAGCGTCTAAGATTTAAAAAAATGATGCTCCATTGATATCTAATAATTACTGTACTAACTTAATAGAATAGAAATCAGTGCATGAATGTAAAGCAACGAAGATCGGAAGTCATTCTGCAGGTCTATCAGTGTTCGTCAATGAATTGCACAAGGGCCAAACTTTTTGACAGGGATTAGCTGCAATGGAATCGGGGGTGCATACCTAGACGTCTAGATGAGAAGAGAAGAACAGAGGTTAGAGTAAGGGGAAGAGAGAGAGGACGATGCCAGGGGAGGGGATTCACTCACCGACGAGAGGAGGACGACATGGCCACCGGCGCCGGAGCCGACGCCCGAAACCCTAGCCATCAGGGGAAGGTCGCGGGTGGGCTTTGGTGGCCGGGAGCGCCGGATCTAGCCACATGGGAGCGCGCCGCTGTGTGAGGGGACCTCGGGCTGTGCTTTGCGATGGAGGGATTCGCTGGACATCGCCGGAATCAGCCGCCGGAGATGGCGCAACGAGGAGCTGCGTCAAGAGAGAGATGGGATGTGAGAGGGATGGGTGGGTGGGGGATATGGCGGATCTGGTAGCCACCGGAGCTGTGATGTGGGACGAGGGGAGGGGAGGGCCGGCAACGAGGTGGGAGGAGGAGGGTGACGCGGTGATTGGTGGCGGAGATTTGGGAGAGACGAGGAGCGATGAGGGGCATCGGGGGCTCTGTTTCTCTCGCGTCCCTCCCTCCTTTCCCGTTTTTTATTTTTATCTTTATTTTTTTCATATGTCCCACGATAAGGTCAAGAGGTGCAAATCTGCAACGCATATCTGCAACCTTTAATATGTGTATCTATTGTGAATTTTACAACGCATAGCCAAAATGTTGTAGAATGTGTGTTGCTTTATAAAGGGTATCCTTGTAGTGATTGGAGAACTAAAATATAAAAGTAGGCGATGTTAACATAAAGTTAGAATATATTACTAAATATTATAGATAGCGAGTGTGGAATAATGATGGGTCGGTGTGCGGAATTATCCTAGGCAATTGTTAACAAGATCGGTAATCATTATTGCAATTTCGTATGAGGGAGAGGCATAAGCTAACATACATTCTCTTCTTAGATCATATGCACTTATGATTGGAACTCTAGCAAGCATCCCCAACTACTAAAGATCATTAAGGTAAAACCCAACCATATCATTAAAGCATCAAGTCCCCTTTATCATATACGCAACAACCCCCTTACTCGGGTTTAAGCTTTTATCACTGTAGCAACCCACTATAAGCGAATCATGAATGTATTGCAACACCCTACAGCGGGAATCCTTCACGTGTGCGTGGCATGGAAGGCACCATAAGACAGCACCAAAATAAAACATACAACTCAGACCAATCTATATCATCAATCCTGAAGGAAATATGCCCTAGAGGCAATAATAAAGTTGTTATTTATATTTACTTATATCATGATAAATGTTTATTATTCATGATAGAATTGTATTAACCGGAAACTTAGTACATGTGTGAATACATAGACAAACAGAGTGTCACTAGTATGCCTCTACTTGACTAGCTCGTTGAATCAAAGATGGTTAAGTTTCCTAACCATAGACATGAGTTGTTATTTGATTAACGAGATCACATCATTAGAGAATGATGTGATTGACTTGACCCATTCCATTAGCTGAGCACTTGATCGTTTAGTATGTTGCTATTGCTTTCTTCCTGACTTATACATGTTCCTATGACTATGAGATTATGCAACTCCCGAACACTGGAGGAACACTTAGTGTGCTACCAAATGTCACAACGTAACTGGGTGATTATAAATGTGCTCTACAGGTGTCTTCGATGGTACTTGTTGAGTTGGCATAGATCAAGATTAGGATTTGTCACTCCGATTGTCGGAGAGGTATCTCTGGGCCCTCTCGGTAATGCACATCACTATAAGACTTGCAAGCAATGTGACTAATGAGTTAGTTGCAGGATGATGCATTACGGAATGAGTAAAGAGACTTGCCGCTGCCGGTAACGATATTGAACTAGGTATTGAGATACCGACGATCGAATCTCGGGCAAGTAACATACCGATGACAAAGGGAACAACGTATCTTGTTATGCGGTTTGACCGATAAAGATCTTCATAGAATATGTGGGAGCCAATATGAACATCTAGGTTCTGCTATTGGTTATTGACCGGAGATGAGTCTCGGTCATGTCTACATAGTTCTCGAACCCGTAGGGTCCGCACGCTTAACGTTCTGTGACGATCAGTATTACGAGTTTATGTGTTTTGATGAACCGAAGGTTGTTCGGAGTCCCGGATGTGATCACAGGCATGACGAGGAGTCTCGAAATGGTCGAGACATAAAGATCTATATATTGGAAGCCTGTGCTTGGACATCGGAATGGTTCCGAGTGAGTTCAGACATATACCAGAGTACCGGGGGGTTACCGTAACCCCCCGGGGAGTATATGGGCCCTAATGGGCCTTAGTGGAGAGAGAGAGGGGCAGCCAGGGCAGGCCGCACGCCCCCTCCCCCTCTGGTCTGAATTGGACTAGGAAGGGGGCCCCCTTTCCTCCCTCCCTCTCCCCCTTCCTTCTCTCCTAGTCCAACTAGGGAAGGGGGGGGGGGCAGGGCGCGCCATAGAGGGCCGGCCCTCCCCCTCCTCCACTCCTTTATATACGGGGGAGGGGGGCACCCCATAGACACACAAGTTGATCATTGATCTCTTAGCCGTGTGCGGTGCCCCCCTCCACCATAATCCACCTCGGTCATATCGTTGCAGTGCTTAGGCGAAGCCCTGCGCTGGTAGCTTCATCATCACCGTCATCACGCCGTCGTGCTGACGAAGCTCTCCCTCGACACTCAGTGGGATCGAGAGTTTGTGGGACGTCACCGAGCTGAAGTGTGCAGATCGCGGAGGTGACGTACTTTCGATACTAGGA
Source organism: Triticum urartu (assembly GCF_003073215.2). NCBI lineage: Eukaryota > Viridiplantae > Streptophyta > Magnoliopsida > Poales > Poaceae > Triticum > Triticum urartu. The sequence continues at coordinate 577,957,023 of NC_053023.1, read as the reverse complement.
TCGGTTGGATTGTGAAGACATACGACTACATCAGCTGCGTTGTCATAACGCTTCCGCTTACGGTCTACGAGGGTACGTGGACTACACTCTCCCCTCTCGTTGCTATGCATCACCATGATAGATCTTGCGTGTGTGTAGGAATTTTTTTGAAATTACTGCGTTCCCCAACAGTGGCATCTGAGCCAGGTCTATGCGTAGATGTTATATGCACGAGTAGAACACAAATGAGTTGTGGGCGATAATAGTCATACTACTTACCAGCATGTCATACTTTGATTCGGCGGTATTGTTGGATGAAGCAGCTCGGACCGACATTACTTGTACGCTTACGCGAGACTGGTTCTACCAACGTGCTTCGCACACAGGTGGCTGGCGGGTGTCAGTTTCTCCAACTTTAGTTGAATCGAGTGTGGCTACGCCCGGTCCTTGTTGAAGGTTAAAACAACACACTTGACGAAAAATCATTGTGAGTTTGATGCGTAAGTAAGAACGGTTCTTGCTCAGCCCATAGCAGCCACGTAAAACTTGCAACAACAAAGTAGAGGACATCTAACTTGTTTTTGTAGGGCATGTTGTGATGTGACATGGTCAATACATGATGCTAAATTTTATTGCATGAGATGATCATGTTTTGTAACAGAGTTATCGGCAACTGGCAGGAGCCATATGGTTGTCGCTTTATTGTATGAAATGCAATTGCCATGTAATTGCTTTACTTTATCTCTAAGCGGTAGCGATAGTCGTAGAAGCAATAGTTGGCGAGACGACAACGATGCTTCGATGGAGATCAAGGTGTCAAGTTAGTGACGATGGTGATCATGATGGTGCTTTGGAGATGGAGATCAAAGGCACAAGATGATGATGGACATATCATATCACTTATACTTCTTGCATGTGATGTTTATCCTTTATGCATCTTATTTTGCTTAGTTCGGTGGTAGCATTATAAGATGATCTCTCACTAAATTTGAAGGTACAAGTGTTGTCCTTGAGTATGCACCATTGCGAAAGTTCGTCGTGCCAAGACACCATGTGATGATCGGGTGTGATAAGCTCTACGTTCACATACAACGGGTGCAAGCCAGTTTTGCACACGCAGAATACTCGGGTTAAACTTGACGAGCCTAGCATATGCAGATATGGCTTCGGAACACTGAGACCAAAAGGTCGAGCGTGAATCATATAGTAGATATGATCAACATAGTGATGTTCACCATTAAAAACTACTCCATCTCACATGATGATCAGACATGGTTTAGTTGATTTGGATCACGTGATCACTTAGATGATTACAGGGATGTCTATCTAAGTGTGAGTTCTTAAGTAATTTGATTAATTGAACTTTAATTTATCATGAACTTAGTACCTGATAGTATTTTGCATGTCTATGTTGTTGTAGATAGATGGCCCGTGCTGTTGTTTCGTTGAATTTTAATGCGCTCCTAGAGAAAGCTAAGTTGAAAGATGATGGTAGCAACTACACGGACTGGTTCCGTAACTTGAGGATTATCCTCATTGCTGCACAGAAGAATTACGTCCTGGAAGCACCGCTAGGTGCCAAACCCGATGCAGGAGCAACGCAAGATGTTATGAACGTCTGGTAGAGCAAAGCTGATGACTACTCGATAGTTCAGTGTGCCATGCTTTAAGGCTTATAACCGGGACTTCAACGACATTTTGAATGTCATGGAGCATATGAGATGTTCCAGGAGTTGAAGTTAATATTTCAAGCAAATGCCCGGATTGAGAGATATGAAGTTTCCAATAAGTTCTACAGCTGCAAAATGGAGGAGAATAGTTCTATCAGTGAGCATATACTCAAAATGTCTGGGTATAACAATCACTTGATTCAACTGGGAGTTAATGTTCCTGATGATAGTGTCATTGAGAGAATTCTTCAATCACTGCCACCAAGCTACAAGAGCTTTGTGATGAACTATAATATGCAAGGGATGGATAAGACAATTCCCGAGCTCTTCGCAATGCTAAAGGCTGCGGAGGTAGAAATCAAGAAAGAGCATCAAGTGTTGATTGTCAACAAGACCACCGGTTTCAAGAAAAAGGTTAAGGGAAGAAGGGGAACTTAAAGAAGAACGGCAAGCAAGTTGCTACTCAAGTGAAGAAGCCCAAGTCTGGACCAAAGCCTGAGACTGAGTGCTTCTACTGCAAAGGGAGTGGTTGAAGGAAATATGCCCTAGAGGCAATAATAAAGTTATTATTTATTTCCTTATATCATGATAAATGTTTATTATTCATGCTAGAATTGTATTAACCGGAAACATAATACATGTGTGAATACATAGACAAACAGAGTGTCACTAGTATGCCTCTACTTGACTAGCTCGTTAATCAAAGATGGTTATGTTTCCTAACCATGGACAAAGAGTTGTTATTTGATTAACGGGATCACATCATTAGTTGAATGATCTGATTGACATGACCCATTCCATTAGCTTAGCACCCGATCATTTAGTATGATGCTATTGCTTTCTTCATGTCTTATACATGTTCCTATGACTATGAGATTATGCAACTCCCGTTTGCCGGAGGAACACTTTGTGTGCTACCAAACATCACAACGTAACTAGGTGATTATAAAGGTGCTCTACAGGTGTCTCCAAAGGTACATGTTGGGTTGGCGTATTTCGAGATTAGGATTTGTCACTCCGATTGTCGGAGAGGTATCTCTGGGCCCTCTCGGTAATGCACATCACTGAAGCCTTGCAAGCATTGCAACTAATGAGTTAGTTGCGGGATGATGTATTACGAAACGAGTAAAGAGACTTGCCGGTAACGAGATTGAACTAGGTATTGAGATACCGACGATCGAATCTCGGGCAAGTAACATACCGATGACAAAGGGAACAACGTATGTTGTTATGCGGTCTGACTGATAAAGATCTTCATAGAATATGTAGGAGCCAATATGGGCATCCAGGTCCCGCTATTGGTTATTGACCGGAGACGTGTCTCGGTCATGTATACATTGTTCTCGAACCCGTAGGGTCCGCACGCTTAAGGTTTTGATGACAGTTATATTATGAGTTTATGAGTTTTGATGTACCGAAGGAGTTCGGAGTCCCGGATGAGATCGGGGACATGACGAGGAGTCTCGAAATGGTCAAGACGTAAATATCGATATATTGGACGACTATATTCGGACATCGGAAAGGTTCCGAGTGATTCGGGTATTTTTCGGAGTACCGGGTAGTTACGGGAGAAGCAATGGGCCTTGATGGGCTTTAGTGGGAAGGAGGAGAAAGGCCAAGGGGCTGCTGCGCCCCCCTCCCCTCTGGTCCGAATTGGACTAGGGAAAAGGGGGCCGGCCACCTTTCCTTCTCCTCTACTTCCTTCTCCCTTCCTCCCCTCTTGGTGGACTCCTACTAGGACTTGGAGTCCTAGTAGGACTCCACATCCTGGCCGCACCAATTGCCTTGGCCGGCCTCCTCCTCCTCCATCCTTTATATACTGAGGCAAGGGGCACCCCATAGACACAAGTTGATCTTCGTGATCGTTCCTTAGCCGTGTGCGGTGCCCCCCTCCACCATATTCCACCTCAGTCATATTGTAGCGGTGCTTAGGCGAAGCCCTGCGACGGTAGTACATCAAGATCGTCACCACGCCGTCGTGCTGACGGAACTCTTCCCCGACACTTTGCTGGATCGGAGTCCGGGGATCGTCATCGAGCTGAACGTGTGCTAGAACTCGGAGGTGACGTAGTTTCGGTGCTTGATTGGTCGGGCCGTGGAGACGTACGACTACATCAACCAAACGCTTCCGTTGTCGATCTACAAGGGTACGTAGATCACACTCTCCCCTCTCGTTGCTATGCATCACCATGATCTTGCGTGTGCGTAGCAAAATTTTGAAATTGCTACGTTCCCCAACAGTGGCATCCGAGCCTAGGTTTTATGTGTTGATGTTATATGCACGAGTAGAACACAAGTGAGTTGTGGGCGATATAAGTCATACTGCTTACCAGCATGTCATACTTTGGTTCGGCGGTATTGTTGGACGAAGCGGCCCGGACCGACATTACGCATACGCTTACGCGAGACCGGTTCTCCCGACGTGCTTTGCACATAGGTGGCTTGCGGGTGAGAGTTTCTCCAACTTTAGTTGAACTGAGTGTGGCTACGCCTGGTCCTTGCGAAGGTTAAAACAACACCAACTTGACAAACTATCGTTGTGGTTTTGATGCATAGGTAAGATTAGTTCTTGCTTAAAGCCCGTAGCAGCCACGTAAAACATGCAACAACAAAGTAGAGGACGTCTAACTTGTTTTTGCAGGGCATGTTGTGATGTGATATGGTCAAGACATGATGCTAAATTTTATTGTATGAGATGATCATGTTTTGTAACCGAGTTATCGGCAACTGGCAGGAGCCATATGGTTGTCGCTTTATTGTATGCAATGCAATCGCGCTGTAATGCTTTACTTTATCACTAAGCGGTAGCGATAGTCGTGGAAGCATAAGATTGGCGAGACAACAACGATGCTACGATGGAGATCAAGGTGTCGCGCCGGTGACGATGGTGATCATGACGGTGCTTCGAAGATGGAGATCACAAGCACAAGATGATGGTGGCCATATCATATCACTTATATTGATTGCATGTGATGTTTATCTTTTATGCATCTTATCTTGCTTTGATTGACGGTAGCATTATAAGATGATCTCTCACTAATTATCAAGAAGTGTTCTCCCTGAGTATGCACTGTTGCGAAAGTTCTTCGTGCTGAGACACCACGTGATGATCGGGTGTGATAGGCTCTACGTTCAAATACAACGGGTGCAAAACAGTTGCACACGCAGAATACTCAGGTTATACTTGATGAGCCAAGCATATACAAATATGGCCTCGGAACACGGAGACCGAAAGGTCGAGCGTGAATCATATAGTAGATATGATCAACATAGTGATGTTCACCAATGAAACTACTCCATCTCACGTGATGATCGGACATGGTTTAGTTGATTTGGATCACGTAATCACTTAGAGGATTAGAGGGATGTCTATCTAAGTGGGAGTTCTTAAGTAATATGATTAATTGAACTTAAATTTATCATGAACTTAGTCCTAGTAGTATTTTGCAAATTATGTTGTAGATCAATAGCTCGCGTTGTTGCTTCCCTTTGTTTATTTTGATATGTTCCTAAAGAAAATTGTGTTGAAAGATGTTAGTAGCAATGATGCGGATTGGATCTGTGATCTGAGGTTTATCCTCATTGCTGCACAGAAGAATTATGTCCTTGATGCACCGCTAGGTGAAGGACCTATTGCAGGAGCAGATGCAGACGTTATGAACGTTTGGCTAGCTCAATATGATGACTACTTTATAGTTTAGTGCACCATGCTTAATGGCTTAGAATCGGGACTTCAAAGACGTTTTGAACGTCATGGAGCATATGAGATGTTCCAGGAGTTGAAGTTAATATTTCAAGCAAATACCCGAGTTGGGAGATATGAAGTCTCCAACAAGTTCTATAGCTAAAAGATGGAGGAGAATCGCTCAACTAGTGAGCATGTGCTCAGATTGTCTGAGTACTACAATCGCTTGAATCAAGTGGGAGTTAATCTTCCAGATAAGATAGTGATTGACAGAATTCTCTAGTCACCATCACCAAGTTAGTAGAACTTCGCGATGAACTATGATATGCAAGGGATAACGGAAACGATTCCCAAGCTCTTCGTAATGCGGAAATTGATGAAAGGTAGAAATCGAGAAAAACATCAAGTGTTGATGGTAGACAAGACCACTAGTTTCAAGAAAAGGGTAGAGGGAAGAAGGGGAACTTCAAGAAGAACAGCAAGCAAGTTGCTGCTCAAGTGAAGAAGCCCAAGTCTGGTCCTAAGCCTGAGACTAAGTGTTTCTACTGCAAAGGGACTGGTCACTGGAAGCAGAACTACCCCAAGTGATTGGCAGATAAGAAGGATGGCAAAGTGAACATAAGTATATTTGATATACATGTTATTGATGTGTACTTTACTAGTGTTTATAGCAACCCCTCAGTATTTGATATTAGTTCAGTTGCTAAGATTAGTAAATTGAAACGGGAGTTGCAGAATAAACAGAGACTAGTTAAGGGTGAAGTGACGATGTGTGTTGGAAGTGGTTCCAAGATTGATATGATCATCATCGCACACTCCCTATACTTTCGGGATTAGTGTTGAACCTGAATAAGTGTTATTTGGTGTTTGCGTTGAGCATGAATATGATTTGATCATGTTTATTGTAATACGGTTATTCATTTAAGTAAGAGAATAAATTGTTGTTCTGCTTACATGAATAAAACCTTATATGGTTACACACCCAATGAAAATAGTTCGTTGGATCTCGATCGTAGTGATACACATAATCATAATATTGAAACCAAAAGATGCAAAGTTAATAATGATAGTGCAACTTATTTGTAGCACTACCGTTTAGGTCATATTGGTGTAAAGCGCATGAAGAAACTCCATGCTGATGGGATTTTGGAATCACTTGATTATGAATGACTTGATGCTTGCGAACCATGCCTCATGGGCAAGATGACTAAGACTCTGTTCTTCGGAACAATGGAGCGAGCAACAGATTTGTTGGAAATCATACATACTGATGTATGTGGTCCGATGAATATTGAGGCTCGCGACAAGTATCATTATTTTCTGATCTTCACAGATGATTTGAGCAGATATGAGTATATCTACTTGATGAAACATAAGTCTGAAACATTTGAAAAGTTCAAAGAATTTCAGAGTGAAGTGGAAAATCATCGTGACAAGAAAATAAAGTTTCTACGATCTGATCGCGGAGACAAATATTTGAGTTACGAGTTTGGTCTTCAATTAAAACAATGTGGAATAGTTTCACAAACTCATGCCACATGGAACACCACAGCATAATGGTGTGTCCGAACGTCATAACCGTACTTTATTGGATATAGTGCAATCTATGATGTCTCTTACCGATCTACCACTATCGTTTTGGGGTTATGCATTAGAGTCAGCTGCATTCACGTTAAAAGGGCACCATCTAAATCTGTTGAGACGACACCGTATGAACTGTGGTTTGGCAAGAAACCAAAGTTGTCGTTTCTTAAAGTTTGGGGTTGCAATGCTTGTGTGAAAAAGTTTCATCCTGATAAGCTCAAATCCAAATCGGAAAAGTGTGTCTTCATAGGATACCCAAAAAGTTACTGTTGGGTACACCTTCTATCACAGATCCAAAGGCAAGACATTCGTTGCTAAGAATGGATCCTTTCTAGAGAAGGAGGTTCTCTCGAAAGAAGTGAGTGGGAGGAAAGTAGAACTTGATAAAGTAATTGTACCTTCTCCCTTATTGGAAAGTAGTTCATCACAGAAATCTGTTCCTGTGACTACTACACCAATTAGTGAGGAAGCTAATGATGATGATCATGTAACTTCAGATCAAGTTACTACCGAATCTCGTAGGTAAACCAGAGTGAGATCCGCACCAGAGTGGTATGGTAATCCTGTTCTGGAGGTCATGCTACTTGACCATGACGAATCTACGAACTATGAAGAAGCGATGGTGAGCCCAGATTCCGCAAAATGGCTTGAGGCCATGAAATCTGAGATGGGATCCATGTATGAGAACAAAGTATGGACTTTGGTTGACTTGCCCGATGATCGGCAAGAAATTGAGAATAAATGGATCTTCAAGAGGAAGACGAACGCTGATAGTAGTGTTACTATCTACAAAGCTAGAATTGTCGCAAAAGGTTTTCGACAAGTTCAAGGTGTTGACTACGATGAGAGTTTCTCACTAGTATCTATGCTTAAGTCTGTCCGAATCATGTTAGCAATTGCCGCATTTTATGAAATCTGGCAAATGGATAAACAAAACTGCATTCCTTAATAGATTTATTGAAGAAGAGTTATATATGATACAGCCAGAAGGTTTTGTCAATCCTAAAGGTGCTAACAAAATATGCAAGCTCCAGCGATCCATCTATGGACTGGTGCAAGCATCTCGGAGTTGGAATATACGCTTTGATAAGTTGATCAAAGCATATAGTTTTATACAGACTTGCGGTGAAGCCTGTATTTACAAGAAAGTGAGTGGGAGCACTACAGCATTTCTGATAAGTATATGTGAATGACATATTGTTGATCGAAAATAATGTAGAATTATTCTGCAAAGCATAAAGGAGTGTTTTTAAAGAAGTTTTTCAAACAAAGACCTCGGTGAAGCTGCTTACATATTAAGCATCAAAATCTATAGAGATAGATCAAGACGCTTGATAAGTTTTTTCAATGAGTACATACCTTGACAATATTTTGAAGTAGTTCAAAAATGGAACAATCAAAGAAAGAGTTCTTGGCTGTGTTACAAGGTATGAAATTGAGTAAGACTCAAAGCCCGACCACGGCAGAAGATAGAAAGAGAATGAAAGTCATTCCCTATGCCTCAGCCATAGGTTCTATAAAGTATGCCATGCTGTGTACCAGATCTATTGTATACCCAACACTGTGTTAAGCAAGGGAGTACAATAGTGATCTAAGAGTAGATCACTGGACAGCGGTCAAAATTATCCTTAGTGGAATAAGGATATGTTTCTCGATTATGGAAGTGAAAAAAGGTTCGTCGTAAAGGGTTACGCCGATGCATGTTTTGACACTAATCTAGATGAATCTAAATCTCAATCTAGATACATATTGAAAGTGGGAGCAATTAGCTAGAGTAGCTCCATGCATAGCATTGTTGACATAAATATTTGCAAAATACTTGCGGATCTGAATATAACAGACCCGGTGACTAAAATTATCTCACAAGCAAAACATGATCACACCTTAGTACTCTTTGGGTGTTAATCACACAGCGTTGTGAACTAGATTACTGACTCTAGTAAACCCTTTGGGTGTTGGTCACATATCGATGTGGACTATGGGTGTTAATCACATGGTGATGAGAACTATTGCTATTAAATCACATGGCGATGTGAACTAGATTATTGACTCTAGTGCAAGTGGGAGACTGAAGGAAATATGCCCTAGAGGCAATAATAAAGTTATTATTTATTTCCTTATATCATGATAAATGTTTATTATTCATGCTATAATTGTATTAACCGGAAACATAATACATGTGTGAATACATAGACAAACAGAGTGTCACTAGTATGCCTCTACTTGACTAGCTCGTTAATCAAAGATGGTTATGTTTCCTAACCATGGACAAAGAGTTGTTATTTGATTAACGGGATCACATCATTAGTTGAATGATCTGATTGACATGACCCATTCCATTAGCTTAGCACCCGATCTTTAGTATGATGCTATTGCTTTCTTCATGACTTATACATGTTCCTATGACTATGAGATTATGCAACTCCCGTTTGCCGGAGGAACACTTTGTGTGCTACCAAACGTCACAACGTAACTGGGTGATTATAAAGGTGCTCTACAGGTGTCTCCAAAGATACATGTTGGGTTGGCGTATTTCGAGATTAGGATTTGTCACTCCGATTGTCGGAGAGGTATCTCTGGGCCCTCTCGGTAATGCACATCACTGAAGCCTTGCAAGCATTGCAACTAATGAGTTAGTTGCGGGATGATGTATTACAAAACGAGTAAAGAGACTTGCCGGTAACGAGATTGAACTAGGTATTGAGATACCAACGATCGAATCTCGGGCAAGTAACATACCCATGACAAAGGGAACAACGTATGTTGTTATGCGGTCTGACCGATAAAGATCTTCGTAGAATATGTAGGAGCCAATATGGGCATCCAGGTCCCGCTATTGGTTATTGACCAGAGACGTGTCTCGGTCATGTTTACATTGTTCTCGAACCCGTAGGGTCCGCACGCTTAAGGTTTCGATGGTAGTTATATTATGAGTTTATGAGTTTTGATGTACCGAAGGAGTTTGGGGTCCCGGATGAGATCGGGGACATGACGAGGAGTCTCGAAATGGTCGAGACATAAAGATCGATATATTGGACGACTATATTCGGACATCGGAAAGGTTCCGAGTGATTCGGGTATTTTTCGGAGTACCGGGTAGTTACGGGAGAAGCAATGGGCCTTGATGGGCTTTAGTGGGAAGAGGAGAAAGGGCCAAGGGGCTTCTGCGCCCCCCTCCCCTCTGGTCCGAATTGGACTAGGGAAAAGGGGGCCGGCCACCTTTCCTTCTCCTCTACTTCCTTCTCCCTTCCTCCCCTCTTGGTGGACTCCTACTAGGACTTGGAGTCCTAGTAGGACTCCACATCCTGGCCGCACCAATTGCCTTGGCCGGCCTCCTCCTCCTCCATCCTTTATATAATGAGGCAAGGGGCACCCCATGAACACAAGTTGATCTTCGTGATCGTTCCTTAGCCGTGTGCGGTGCCCCCTCCACCATATTCCACCTCGGTCATATTGTAGTGGTGCTTAGGCGAAGCCCTGCGACGGTAGTACATCAAGATCGTCACCACGCCGTCGTGCTGACGGAACTCTTCCTCGACACTTTGCTGGGTCGGAGTCCGGGGATCGTCATCGAGCTGAACGTGTGCTAGAACTCGGAGGTGCCGTAGTTTCGGTGCTTGATCGGTCGGGCCGTGGAGACGTACGACTACATCAACCAAACGCTTCCGTTGTCGATCTACAAGGGTACGTAGATCACACTCTCCCCTCTCGTTGCTATGCATCACCATGATCTTGCGTGTGCGTAGGAAAATTTTGAAATTGCTACATTCCCCAACAGTGGTCACTAGAAGCGGAACTGCCCCAAGTATTTGGCGGATAAGAAGGATGGCAAGGTGAACAAAGGTATATGTGATATACATGTTATTGATGTGTACCTTACTAATGCTCGCAGTAGTGCCCGGGGATTTGATACTGGGTCTGTTGCTAATATTTGCAACTCGAAACATGGACTACTGATTAAGCGAAGATTGGCTAAGGACGAGGTGACAATGAGCGTGGGAAATGGTTCCATAGTCGATGTGATCGCAGTTGGCACGCTACCTCTACATCTACCTTCGGGATTAGTTTTAGACCTGACTAATTGTTATTTGGTGCCAGCGTTAAGCATGAACATTATATCTGGATCTTGTTTGATGCGAGACGGTTATTCATTTAAATCAGAGAATAATGGTTGTTCTATTTATATGACTAATATCTTTTATGGTCATGCACCCTTGAAGAGTGGTCTATTTTTGTTGAATCTCGATAGTAGTGACACACATCTATCATTCTTAAGAAGTTGCTCCTCACTTCTCCATATTCTCTAGACGTGCACACTGTCCACATCAGCGGATTGCCACGTCATTTTTTAGTTTTCAAAATTACCCAATCACTCTTATTACCACTCCTTACCCTGTGGTCACGGTGGTGGAAAAAAGACCTGCTTTTCCCCTCACCTACCGCCCGCAAGGCCCTCCCATAGGATCCACCCAGCCCAGCGTCGGTGCTCACCGCTCGGAAAAAATGCTCACCGCACAAAAAAAACCTTCCGAAAATCCAGCCCTCTCCCCTTGAGGAAAAAATACCAAATCAACTCGGCATTTATGATTCCCAATGCAGACCCTCGCATCTTCCTAACGAAACAGATTCAACTTTCTCTTCGTCTTCTCCAACCTTCATCAAATCCCATTGTGTTATTTTTTGTAACCGAAACGAATAGGTTTTCTTCTCCCTCCATCAAATCCCACTACTTTAGCAATTTAGTTGCTCTTCCATCTGGTATTTATTTTCACTCACATGCGCGCAATTTGGCAGGGTGTGGCAGTGAGCGATGGTGAAAGGCGTTCCTCCTCGGCGATGAGGTACCCCGGTGACCGTCCCTGCCCTGCCTCTGGCTTCCCTATCGTAGGTGCCCCAGCCATGGAAGAACAATGCCTTGCGGAGGATGCAGCCGCGCCGGGATCGGCCCTAGGTCCCCACCCACCCTCGGCGAGTGCCTCACGGTCTCCCCACGCCTATGGTCAGACTCTCCTCGAAGCTCCCTCATGTCCTTGCTCTGCTTCGAACCGTCCTAGCGTCGGCCCCCTCGGATACATTGGACACGGCCATCCCCGGCGTGGCCCAGTTCCAGCGTGATCGGGAAGGGGGAGCTCCCTCATGTCGTTGTTGTGCACCCTCATTGTGGCGGCGGCCTTGGACGCGCCTGATGCGGCAATCACCATCGCGCCTGATGTGACCCTTTCCAATCCCCTCCCCCCGCCTCCCCTACTAAATTAGTCAAACCTTTTGTTGTTCATAGTAGTACTGAACTACTGATCCAGATCACCTCACGGCGTGTCCATGAATCCCATTAATTAAATAATGGACGGGGTGGCTTATTCTTCTTCTCCCATGTAACTGTGCAGGTTTATACTGAATTCGCCAGAACTTCCGCGTAATCCCATCAACAAGTTGATAGGTTTGGTAAAACTCCAAGTATGTGTATTGATTATTCAGAGGTTCGTTTCAGTACAATTTCCTTTTTGGACCAAAATCCTTTGGTTAGTTTTAGATTATTAGCAGTTTGTTTGTAAATTTGTTGTGTTTTGTCAACCAATATGTGAATCATGCTTGTCACCACACTCAGTCATGAATCTGTATTACTAACCATGAGATTTACCAATCAGATGTCTCTTATAACATGGTAGTTAAGCCCACTTCCTTCTTAGCAAATAGGACATTTGCACACAAAGTTTCTATGTAAAAAATTGTAACATGGTTCTGCTGCAACACGTACCATGTTCCTCATGTCTCCATTCTCGCACTTCCTCTACTCTGTTGCTTCTTCACTATATCATGCAGTTGGCCTGTTGAATATGTTTGTCTTGCCTTCCTTGAGCATGTTCAGAGATGGGTGGATGTTTCTGTTATGAGACACACCTGTTATGTGTTAGCATTTTCCCCCATACTTAATATATCTGCACATTATTAGCTAGATCGATTGTATAAGTCAGTTTGTTACAACAATGTGAAGTTTGATTGGCACGCGTAACAAAATGAAGCGACCATTATTCCATTAGTTGACTACAGGTTTCTAATAAATATTTTTATTGAGGCCCTCTGTTCATAAGACTGCACAAAATGGATATCCCAGAAAGTTCTTCATAGGGTCGTGCTATTCGACCAGTCCCTTTGACCAGCCCCAGTGCAGCTGCTAAGAACTACTACATGCATATGCAACTTAATAGGGTTAGTTAGGTTCTTGAAGCCACCTAAAATCTTTAGTCCCGCGGTAAGCATGATATCTATTGATTTATCTACAGCTCATTTTAGCATCACGTTCTTGGTATCAATCAGACCTATACCTCTTAACATGATGTTCACTAACTCAACAGTCAAAAGAATAATTCAGATAATCTTTGCAAGCACCAAATTTGACATTTATCCGTAATCGTAAGCTTTTGTCGTTCCCATCTATCAGGGACTACCTTTGAAATCAATGACATTGTGGGATTTATTTTGGCATGAAGGGCATGTTAACATAGTCACAGAGATAGACACACTTATGATAGAACTTGTGTTGTCGAGGAAGGATCCTTCTACTGGCATTTAGATTTGAGGAGATGTTCTTGAGAAAAGTTGACAACCAATATTCATTTTTACTACTATTTTCTTAGTTACATGTATAAAACGGAGTAATAGCTTCTTGGAGTTTGAAAGAAGAAATCATATTTATGAGATATTTATGCCCTTTATCTTTCTTTTCTATGATATACTTCGTTCTACTTTATTATGCCTTCTGCTGGCTACTGCAGATGCTTAATATGCATATTGTCACTGATTCTTGGTCGTAGTCATTGCCACACATGTGGGATCTTTAGGAAATTTCCACAACATCCTAACCTTATTTTTGGTACAATTAATTAATACAAAATTCCGCAGCAATGTTGAGGTATTGTAATATAATATCCAATTATTATCATCTTATTGACTAGCATGTTACTCGAATAATATGTAATAAATTTCCGCAGCAACGCGTGGGGTATCATCTAGTATTCATAATATTGAAGCCAAAAGATGCAGAGTTGATAATGATAGTGCAACTTATTTGTGGCACTACCGCTTGGGTCATATTGGTGTAAAGCGCATGAAGAAACTCCATTCTGATGGACTTTTGGAATCACTTGATTATGAATCACTTGGTACTTGTGAACCATGCCTCATGGGCAAGATGACTAAAACGCCATTCTCCGAAACAATGGAGCGAGCAACAGATTTGTTGGAAATCATACATACTGATGTATGTGGTCCGATGAATATTGAGGCTCGCGGCGGGTATCATTATTTTCTCACCTTCACAGATGATTTGAGCAGATATGGGTATATCTACTTGATGAAACATAAGTCTGAAATATTTGAGAAGTTCAAAGAATTTCAGAGTGAAGTGGAAAATCATCGTAACAAGAAAATAAACTTTCTACGATCTGATCGTGGAGGAGAGTATTTGAGTTACGAGTTTGGTCTTCATTTGAAACAATGCGGAATAGTTTCGCAACTCACGCCACCCGGAACACCACAACGTAATGGTGTGTCCAAACATCGTAATCGTACTTTACTGGATATGGTGCGATCTATGATGTCTCTTACTGATTTACCGCTATCATTTTGGGGTTATGCTTTAGAGACGGTTGCATTCACATTAAATAGGGCACCATCTAAATCCATTGAGACGACACCTTATGAACTGTGGTTTGGCAAGAAACCCAAGTTGTCGTTTCTTAAAGTTTGGGGCTGCGATGCTTATGTGAAAAAGCTTCAACCTGATAAGCTCGAACCCAAATCGGAGAAATGTGTCTTCATAGGATACCCAAAGGAGACTGTTGGGTACACCTTCTATCATAGATCCAAAGGCAAGACATTCCTAGCTAAGAATGGATCCTTTCTAGAGAAGGAGTTTCTCTCGAAAGAAGTGAGTGGGAGGAAAGTAGAACTTGATGAGGTAAATATACCCGCTCCCTTATTGGAAAGTAGTTCATCACAGAAATCTGTTCCTATGACTCCTACACCAATTAGTGAGGAAGCTAATGATGATGATCATGTAGCTTCAGATCAAGTTACTACCGAACCTCGTAGGTTGATACGTCTCCAACGTGTCTATAATTTTTGATTGCTCCATGCTATATTATCTACTGTTTTGGACTATATTGGGATTTATTTTCCACTTTTATATTATTTTTGGGACTAACCTATTAACCGGAGACCCAACCCAGAATTGATGTTTTTTGCCTATTTCTGTGTTTCGGATAAACGGAATATCAAACGGAGTCAAAACGGAATAAAATCTTCGGGAACGTGATTTTCTCACCGAACGTGATCTAGGAGACTTGGACCCTGCTCCAAGGAACAAAAGAGGCGGTCACGAGGGTGGGGGGCGCCCCCCTAGGGCGCACCCCCTGCCTCGTGGGCCCCTCGTTGCTCCTCCGGCGTACTTCTTCCTCCTATATATACACACGTACCCCCAAACAATCAGGACATGAGCCAAAAAACTAATTCCACCGCCGCAACTTTCTGTATCCACGAGATCCCATCTTGGGGCCTGTTCCGGAGCTCCGCCGGAAGAGGGACGTCATCACGAAGGGCTTCTACATCATCATAGCCTCTCCGATGAAGTATGAGTAGTTTACCTCAGACTTTCGGGTCCATAGTTAGTAGCTAGATGGCTTCTTCTCTCTCTTTGAATCTCAATACAAAGTTCTCCCCCTCTCTTGTGGAATCTATTCGATGTAACCTTCTTTTTGCGGTGTGTTTGTTGAGACCGATGAATTGTGGGTTTATGATCAAGTCTATCTATGAATAATATTTGAATCTTCTTTGAATTCTTTTATGTATGATTGGTTATCTTTGCAAGTCTCTTCAAATTATCCGTTTGGTTTGGCCAACTAGATTGGTAGTTTTTGCCATGGGAGAAGTGCTTAGCTTTGGGTTCGATCTTGCGGTGTCCTTACCCAGTGACAGAAGGGGCAGCAAGGCACATATTGTATCGTTGCCATCGAGGATAACAAGATGGGGTTTATTTCGTATTGCATGAATTTATCTCTCTACATCATGTCATCTTGCTTAAGGCGTTACTTTGTTTTTAACTTAATACTCTAGATGCATGCTAGATAGCGGTCGATGAGTGGAGTAATAGTAGTAGATGCAGAATCGTTTCGATCTAGTTGTCACGGACGTGATGCCTATATACATGATCATGCCTAGATATTCTCATAACTATGCTCAATTCTGTCAATTGCTCAACAGTAATTTGTTCACCCACCGTAGAATACTTATGCTCTTGAGAGAAGCCACTAGTGAAACCTATGCCCCCCGGGTCTATTCTCATCATATCAATCTCCATTACTTTAATCTTGCTTTTCTTTTTTACTTTGCCTTTACTTTTTACTTTGCATCTTTATACCAAAAATACCAAAAATATTATATCTATCGGATCTCACTCTCGTCAGTGACCGTGAAGGGCTTGACAACCCCTAATCGCGTTGGTTGCGAGTAGCTATCGCTTTGTGCAGGTACGAGGGAAATACTTACGCTACTCTGCTGCATCATCCCTTCCTCTTTGGGGAAAACCAACGCAATCTCAAGACGTAGCATAGGTCAACCAGAGTAAGATCCGCACCAGAGTGGTACGGTAATCCAGTTCTGGAGGTCATGTTACTTGACCATGACAAACCTATGAACTATGAGGAAGCGATGATGAGCCCAGATTCCGCGAAATGGCTTGAGGCCATGAAATCTGAGATGGGATCCATGTATGAGAACAAAGTGTGGGCTTTGGTTGAATTGCCCGATGATCGACAAGCCATCGAGAATAAATGGATCTTCAAGAAGAAGACTAACGCTGACGGTAATGTTACTGTCTACAAGGCTCGACTTGTTGCGAAAGGTTTTCGACAAGTTCAAGGAGTTGACTACGATGAGACATTCTCACCCGTAGCGATGCTTAAGTTCGTCCCAATCATGTTAGCAATTGCTGCATTTTATGATTATGAAATTTGGCAAATGGATGTAAAGACTGCATTCCTGAATGGATTTCTAGAAGAAGAGTTGTATATGATGCAACCTGAAGGTTTTATCGATCCAAAGGATGCTAACAAAGTGTGCAAGCTCCAGCGATCCATTTATGGACTGGTGCAAGCATCTCGGAGTTGGAATAAACGTTTTGATAGTGTGATCAAAGCATATGGTTTTATACAGACCTTTGGAGTAGCCTGTATTTACAAGAAAGTGAGTGGGAGCTCTGTAGCATTTCTAATATTATATGTAGATGACATATTGTTGATTGGAGATGATATAGAATTTCTGGATAGCATAAAAGGATGCTTGAACAAGAGTTTTTCAATGAAAGACCTCGATGAAGCTGCTTATATATTGGGCATCAAGATCTATAGAGATGGATCAAGACTCTTGATTGGACTTTCACAAAGCACATACCTTGATAAAGTTTTGAAGAAGTTCAAAATGGATTGCTACCTCTTGAGCACTGCGTTGGTTTTCCCTTGAAGAGGAAAGGGTGATGCAGCAAAGTAGCGTAAGTATTTCCCTCAGTTTTTGAGAACCAAGGTATCAATCCAGTAGGAGGCCACGCTCAAGTCCCACGCACCTACACAAACAAATAAGAACCTCGCAACCAACACGATATAGGGGTTGTCAATCCCTTCATGGTCACTTACGAGAGTGAGATCTGATAGAGATGATAAGATAATATTTTTGGTATTTTATAGTAAAGAGTAAAAGTAAAGATTGCAAGGTAAACGGTAATAGAAATAACGGGAGATTAATAGGATGGAAGATAGACCCGGGGGCCATAGGTTTTACTAGTGGCTTCTCTCAAGAGCATAAGTATTACGGTGGGTAAACGAATTACTGTCGAGCAATTGATAGAATTGAGCATAGTTATGAGAATATCTAGGTATGATCATGTATATAGGCATCACATCCGTGACAAGTAGACCGACTGCTGCCTGCATCTACTACTATTACTCCACACATCGACCGCTATCCAACATGCATCTAGAGTATTAAGTTCATAAGAACGGAGTAACGCTTTAAGCAAGATGACATGATGTAGAGGGATAAACTCATGCAATATGATATAAACCCCATCTTTTTATCCTCGATGGAACAATACAATACGTGTCGTTTCCCCTACTGTCACTGGGTTCGAGCACCGCAAGATTGAACCCAAAGCTAAGCACTTCTCCCATTGCAAGAAAGATCAATCTAGTAGGCCAAACCAAACTGATAATTCGAAGAGACTTGCAAAGATAACCAATCATACATAAAAGAATTCAGAGGAGATTCAAATATTGTTCATAGATAAACTTGATCATAAACCCACAATTCACCGGATCTCGACAAACACACCACAAAAGAAGATTACATCGAATAGATCTCCAAGAGAATCGATGAGAACTTTGTATTGAGATCCAAAGAGAGAGAAGAAGCCATCTAGCTAGTAGCTAATAACTATGGACCCGAAGGTCTGAGGTAAACTACTCACACATCATCGGAGAGGCTATGGTGTTGATGTAGAAGCTCTCCGTGATCAATGCCCCCTTCGGCGGAGCGCCGGAAAAGGCTCCAAGATGGGATCTCACAGGTACAGAGAGTTGCGGCGATGGAAATAGGGTTTTGGCTCTGTCCTTGATGGTTTGGGGGTACATAGGTATATATAGGAGGAAGAAGTAGGTCGGTGGAGCCACGAGGGGCCCACGAGGGTGGAGGGCGCACCCCCTACCTTGTGGCTTCCTCGTCTGTTGCTTGACGTCCACTCCAAGTCCTCTAGATCACGTTTGTTCCAAAAATCACGTTCCCAAAGGTTTCATTCCATTTGGACTCCGTTTGATATTCCTTTTCCGCGAAACACTGAAATAGGCAAAAAAATAGCAATTTGGGCTGGGCCTCCGGTTAATAGGTTAGTCCCAAAAATAATATAAAAGTCTATAATACAGCCCATTAAACATCCAAAACAGAATATAATATAGCATGGAACAATCAAAAATTATAGATACGTTGGAGACGTATCATGGATCAAGCTAAGAAAGGGTTCTTGTCTGTGTTACAAGGTGTGAAGTTGAGTCAGACTCAATGCCCGACCACTGCAGAAGATAGAGAGAAAATGAAAGTCATTCCCTATGCTTCAGCCATAGGTTCTATCATGTATGCAATGCTGTGTACCAGACCTGATGTGTGCCTTGCTATTAGTTTAGCAGGGAGGTACCAAAGTAATCCAGGAGTGGATCACCGGACAGCGGTCAAGAACATCCTGAAATACCTGAAAAGGACTAAGGATATGTTTCTCGTTTATGGAGGTGACAAAGAGCTCGTCGTAAATGTTTACGTCGATGCAAGCTTTGACACTGATCCGGATGACTCTAAGTCACAGACCGGATACATATTTATATTGAACGGTGGAGCTGTAAGTTGGTGAAGTTCTAAGCAAAGCATTGTGGCGGGATCTACGTGTGAAGCGGAGTACATAGCTGCTTTGGAAGTAGCAAATGAAGGAGTCTGGATGAAGGAGTTCATATCCGATATAGGTGTCATACCTAGTGCATCGGGTCCAATGAAAATCTTTTGTGACAATACTGGTGCAATTGCCTTGGCAAAGGAATCCAGATTTCACAAGAAAACCAAGCACATCAAGAGACGCTTCAATTCCATCCACGATCAAGTCAAGGAAGGAGACATAGAGATTAGCAACATACATACGGATCTAAATGTTGCACACCCGTTGACTAAGCCTCTCTCACGAGCAAAACATGATCAACACCAAGACTCCATGGGTGTCAGAATCATTACTGTGTAATCTAGATTATTGACTCTAGTGCAAGTGGGAGACTGAAGGAAATATGCCATAGAGGCAATAATAAAGTTGTTATTTATATTTCCTTATATCATGATAAATGTTTATTATTCATGCTAGAATTGTATTAATCAGAAACTTAGTACATGTGTGAATACATAGACAAACATAGTGTCACTAGTATGACTCTACTTGACTAGCTCGTTGAATCAAAGATGGTTAAGTTTCCTAACCATAGACAGGAGTTGTCATTTGATTAACGGGATCACATCATTAGAGAATGATGTGATTGACTCGACCCATTCCGTTAGCTTAGCACTTGATCGTTTAGCATGTTGCTATTGCTTTCTTCATGACTTATACATGTTCCTATGACTATGAGATTATGCAACTCCCGAATACCAGAGGAACACTTAGTGTTCTACCAAACATCACAATGTAACTGGGTGATTATAAAGGTGCTCTACAGGTGTCTTCGATGGTACTTGTTGAGTTGGCATAGATCGAGATTAAGATTTGTCACTCCGATTGTCGGAGAGGTATCTCCGGGCCCTCTCGGTAATGCACATCACTATAAGCCTTGCAAGCAATGTGACTAATGAGTTAGTTGTGGGATGATTCATTACGAATGAGTAAAGAGACTTGCCGATAACGATGTTGAACTAGG
Organism: Triticum urartu; assembly: GCF_003073215.2. NCBI lineage: Eukaryota > Viridiplantae > Streptophyta > Magnoliopsida > Poales > Poaceae > Triticum > Triticum urartu. The sequence goes on along the minus strand of NC_053023.1, from coordinate 577,936,618 downwards.
TATTGAGATACCAACGATAGAATCTCGGGCAAGTAACATACCGATGACAAAGGGAACAACGTATGTTGTTATGCAGTTTGACCGATAAAGATCTTCATAGAATATGTGGGAGCCAATATGAACATCCAGGTTCTACTATTGGTTATTGACCGGAGATGAGTCTCGGTCATGTCTACATAGTTCTCAAACCCGTAGGGTCCGCACGCTTAACGTTCTATGATGATCAGTATTATGAGTTTATGTGTTTTGATGAACCGAAGGTTGTTCGGAGTCCCGGATGTAATCACGAGCATGACGAGGAGTCTCGAAATGGTCGAGACATAAATATCGATATATTGGAAGCCTATGTTTGGACATTGGAATGGTTCCAAGTGAGTTTGGACATATACCGGAGTACCGGGGGATTACCGGAACCCCTCGGGGAGTATATGGGCCCTAACGGGCCTTAGTGGAGAGAGAGAGGGGCCGCCCGGGCAGGCCGCGCCCCCTCCCCTTCTAGTCCAAATTGGACTAGGAGGGGGGGCGCCCCCCTTTCCTTCCTCCCTCTCTCCCCCTCCCTTCTCTCCTAGTCCAACTAGGGAAGGGGGGAATCCTACTCCCGGTGGGAGTAGGACTCCTCCAGGGCGCGCCATAGGGGGCCAGCCCTCCCCCTCCTCCACTCCTTTATATACAGGGGAGGGGGCACCCCATAGACACACAAGTTGAACATTGATCTCTTAACCGTGTGCGGTGCCCCCCTCCACCATAATCCACCTCGGTGATATCGTTGCAGTGCTTAGGCGAAGCCCTGCGCCGGTAGATTCATCATCACCGTCATCACACCGTCATGCTGACAAAGCTCTCCCTTGACACTCAGCTAGATCAACAGTTCATGGTACGTCGCCGAGCCGAACGTGTGCAGATCGCGGAGGTGCCATACTTTCGGTACTAGGATCGGTCGGATCATGAAGATGTACGACTACATCAACCGTGTTGTCATAACGCTTCCGCTTACGGTCTACGAGGGTACGTGGACTACACTCTCCCCTCTCGTTACTATGCATCACCATGATAGATCTTGCATGTGCGTAGGATTTTTTTGAAATTACTGCGTTCCCCAACAAATCAACCCAAAGGACAAAAGAAATCTACTCAAAACATCATAGGATGGCAACACATCATTGGATCATAATATGTGGCATAAAGCACCATGTTAAAGTAGGGGATTACAGCGGGGTGAGGGAGAGTGGACCGTGTAAAAGAGATGAGGATGGTGATGATGATGGTGATGTTGATGAAGACGATCACCACGGCGATGGTTCCCCCGATGGCACTCCGACGCCACCGAGAGAGAGGGGGAGAGGCTCTCCCCCTTGTGCTTCCTCCTCCATGGTCTCCCCCTAGATGGGGAGAGTTTCTCCCTCTGGTCCTTGGCCTCCATGGTGATGATAGCCCCCTCCAGGATCCTCCTTCATGGCCTTCGGTGATGATGCCCCCCTCCAGCAGGGTGCCAGAGAGGGCCTAGATTTGTTTTTCGAGGCTACAGAGGCTTACGGCGGCAGAACTCCCGATCTCTCTCCTATTCTGGGGTTTTTAGGATTTAAAGGAGGGGTTGGCATTGGTTTCACGCCAGGGGGCCCCACAAGGCGATCACAAGGTCGGAGGGGGTGTCCTAGGGGGGCGCCCTCCACCCTTGTGGTTAGCCCGGGACTCTTCTTCCGTATCTTTTTCTTCCAGTATTTTTTATATTTTCCAGAAAAATTATCCGTTAATTTTCAGCTCATTCTGAGAATTTTTATTTCTGCACAAAAATAACACCATGGTAGTTCTGCTGAAAACAGCGTCAGTCCGGGTTAGTTCTAATCAAATCATACCAACATCATATAGAATTATTGTAAACATGGCATGAATACTTCATAAATTATTGATACGTAGGAGACGTATCACATGCCGATGCATAGGAAGAGAGTTAGACTTCGTTATTGCATGATATATGTTACTTTATGCTCACTACTAAATTACAAATCATTGTTAATTAAAATTGGTTTTGATATACCTTGGGATCCGGGTGGATCAATTAGTTGAGCACTATATGCCTAGCTTAATGGCTTTAAAGAAAGCGCTACCAGGGAGACAAGCCATAAGTTATAGAGTGTCATTTTATTCTGTTGTGTGATTTTATGAAGTTTAAAAACAAAAAAATATAGAGGGGAACCTATAACTTTTCAAAAAGAAAAGCAAAAGTAAGAAAGACGAGCATTGTTAAAGTGGGAGCTAGCCTTGAACTTTGTTCATGCACATGAAAACTTCGTGAACCTTTATTACATAAACTTTTCAACAAAAATAATTACCCCCTTGTACAAATCCATTGTATTATAAAAATAATGTGCCAAGATTTTCCTTTAGGATGATTAGATTGCTTGTTTGGTTTGTGCAGTGCAAAAATAGAAACTTTGGCTGTGGTGCGTGAATTTACAATTTTTACTAGAATGTCAAAAGTGTATGAAATTTTACACAGTACTTCTATGCAAAAAATATATTTTGTCCTATTGCTTCAAAAAATTGGAGTTACAAAAGTATGGTCAATGTTCAGATTGCTACAGACTGTCCTATTTTTGACAGATTCTGTTTTTATGCATTGTTTTGTGTGTTTTGATGAATCTATGGATTGTATCGGTGATATAAGCCATGGTGAAGTTAGATTACAATCGTTATAATGCAAAAATAAAATATGAATGAGTTTTCAACAGTACTTAAAGTAGTGATTTGTTTTATTATACTGAAGGATCTCACGAGGGTTTTGTTAAGTTTTGTGTGATTGCAGTTTTCAAGTTTTGGGTGAGATCACGATGGATGAAGGGATAAGGAGTGGCAAGAGCCTACGCTTGGGGATGCCCCAAGGCACCAAAGGTAATATTCAAGGACTCCCAAGTAACTAAGCTTGGGGTGTGACGCCCGGATAATTAAGCTACAGTAACACTCTACTAATGATGCCACGTCACCTCGGTTACTGTTGCTAATCTCGCGTTGGATCAAAACTATTCGAATTTGAATTTGAATTTTTGTCAAACATAAAAAAAATTCAAACATTAAAACTAAATGTTCGGAGTGTGCCAATTAATGCCTAGGTATTTATGGTGAAGAAACCACACTTTTACAGAATGCCTAAATACTTTAAAATAAATTAAAACAGAAAAGAAAAATAAGAAAAAGGAAAAGACTAAACAAAAGAATAAAATAAAAAGAAAAGCCCCCCCCCCACTGGGCTAACCGGCCGAGCTAGCCACCAGGCCGACTAGGCCGGCCGACCCCACTCCCCATAACCCCCTGGCACCCAAACCCTAAACCACCGACACCCCCACTTCCCCCACTCGCTCGCTCTCTCCCCCTTCCCCTGATCCGATCTAGATCGGGGCTCGACACCATCGCCCACCGCCCCCGATGGCGCTGGACCATGTCACCGTCGCCCGGAACGCCGCCTTGACCACGCCTCCCCACCGGACTGCCTCCCCGTCTTCATCAACATTGTCATCCTCCTCGACACCAGCTGCCCTTATCCCTACAAACCCGCGGTGAAGCCCCTGGCCTCTTCCCCTCTGCCTCCGCTCTCGCGCGCCGTTAGCCGCAGCCATGAGGCCCTCGACCTCCTCTTCCTTTCACTCCTGCAGCCTGTGCCGCTCGTTGCCGTAGCCCCTGTTGCTCCTTGCTGCACAATGCTCCACTACGGCTCTCAGTTGAAGCCACCCGCTGCTACCCTCTACTGACGCTGCTCGCCGCCGGCCGCCGACCGCATCCCGTCCGCCCCCTGCATGCCCCGCGCTTCGACCGGCCCTGCCCTGCTGCCCTCGCTCGGTCTCCACCCCACGCCCTGGGGCCGCCCCGCCATTGCCTTGCCACAGCACCCGCTTGGGTGGCGCCCGTAAACCCAGCGCCCGATAGGCCCCTCTGGGCCACTGACGTTGGGGCCCCAGAAGAAAAAAAGAATAATTTTTTAAAATTATAATTAATAATAATTTAACCAACTAATTAATTAGTGAATTAATTAATTCAATTAATTCTGCTTAACTAAGCTAATTGAATTTAGTTAAGCCAATTAATCATGTTTAGTTAGTCTAAGTCTACGACAAACGGGTCCCACCTACCAGGGTTGACCTAGTCAACCTTTGATCCTACTGACATCATGCTGATGTTGCACTGACATCATAATTGCATTATCTAATTAAATTAAATCTGTTAATTCCTGAAAATGAATTAAAACCTTACAAATTAATATAAAATAAACCATAACTTGGATGAAAATACTTTGTACATGAAAGTTGCTCAGAATGACGAGACGAATCCGAATACGCAGCCCGTTCGCCCGCCACACATCCCTAGCATGGCGAACACGCAACTTTCCCCCTCCTCTTCATCTGTTCGAAAACGCGAAACACCGGGAATAATTTCCCGGATGTTTACCCCCTTCGTCGATATCACCTCCTACCACGTTAGGGCACACTTGACACCGTTACTTATCATGTCATGCATTGTCATGCATATGTTTGCATTGTATTCATTGTTTCTTCCCCCTCTCTTCTCTCCGGTAGATTACGAGTCTGACGCCGTTGCTGCTGCCCCGATCGACTACGTTGTTGACGCCCCTCCTTGCCAGAGAAACCAGAAAAGCCCCCCCTTGATCAACCCGATATCACCTATTCCTTCTCTCTACTGCTTGCATTAGAGTAGTGTAGCATGTTACTTCTTTCGGTTAACCCTATTCTGATGCATAGCCTGTCATTTGTTGCTCCATATGTTACCTTTACCTGCAATCCTAAATGCTTAGTATAGGATGCTAGTATTCCATCAGTGGCCCTACATTATTGTCCGTCTGCTATGCTATACTTTCAGGCCGTGATCACTTCGGGAGGTGATCACGGGTATATACATATTACACTATTATACATGTTACATGATGTGACTAAAGTTGGGTCGTCTCGTAGAGTACCCGCAAGTGATTCCGATGTGGGGGCTGAAAGGACAGGTGGTTCCATCCCGGTAGTGGTGGGCCTGGGTTCCCGACGCCCCCTAACTGTTACTTTGTGGCGGAGCGACATGGCAGGTTGAGACCACCTAGGAGAGAGGTGGGCTAGCCCTGGTCGGCGTCTGTGGTTACATAAATTAACACACTTAACGAGATTTTGTTGTTTGATCTGAGCCTGGCCACTGGCCTATACGCACTAACCAACTACGCGGGAACAGTTATGGGCGCTCGACATCGTGGTATCAGCAAGCCTTCTTTGTTGGAAATATGCCCTAGAGGCAATAATAAAAGCTTATTATTATATTTCCTTGTTCATGATAATTGTCTTATTCATGCTATAATTGTGTTATCCGGAAATCGTAATACATGTGTGAATAGACACCAACATGTCCCTAGTAAGCCTGTAGTTGACTAGCTCGTTGATCAACAGATAGTCATGGTTTCCTGACTATGGACATTGGATGTCATTGATAAGATCACATCATTAGGAGAATGATGTGATGGACAAGACCCAATCCTAAACATAGCACAAGATCGTATAGTTCGTTTGCTAGAGTTTTCCAATGTCAAGTATCTTTTCCTTAGACCATGAGATCGTGTAACTCCCGGATACCGTAGGAGTGCTTTGGGTGTACCAAACGTCACAACGTAACTGGGTGACTATAAAGGTATACTACGGGTATCTCCGAAAGTGTCTGTTGGGTTGACATGGATCAAGACTGGAATTTGTCACTCCGTATGACGGAGAGGTATCACTGGGCCCACTCGGTAATGCATCATCATAATGAGCTCAAAGTGACCAAGTGTCTGGTCACGGGATCATGCATTACGGTACGAGTAAAGTGACTTGCCGGTAACGAGATTGAACGAGGTATTGGGATACCGACGATCGAATCTCGGGCAAGTAACATATCGATTGACAAAGGGAATTGCATACGGGGTTGATTGAATCCTCGACATCGTGGTTCATCCGATGAGATTATCGTGGAGCATGTGGGAGCCAACATGGGTATCCAGATCCCGCTGTTGGTTATTGACCGGAGAGTCGTCTCGGTCATGTCTGCTTGTCTCCCGAACCCGTAGGGTCTACACACTTAAGGTTCGGTGACGCTAGGGTTGTGAGAGATATGTATATGCAGTAACCCGAATGTTGTTCGGAGTCCCGGATGAGATCACGGACGTCACGAGGAGTTCCGGAATGGTCCGGAGGTAAAGAATTATATATAGGAAGTGCTGTTTCGGCCATCGGGACAAGTTTCGGGGTTATCGGTATTGTACCGGGACCACCGGGGGGGCACCTGTCCCGGGGGGCCACATGGGCTGTAGGGGGTGCGCCTTGGCCTTCATGGGCCAAGGGCACCAGCCCCACTAGGCCCATGCGCCTAGGGTTTCCAAGGGGGAGGAGTCCAAGTGGTGGAAGGCACCTCTGGGTGCCTTGGGGGGGAGGGAATCCTCCCCTGGCCGCCGCACCTAGGAGATCAGATCTCCTAGGCTGCGCACCACCCCCTTGGCCCTCCTATATATAGTGGGGGAGAGGAGGGACTTCATACGACCAGCCCCTGGCGCCTCCCTCTCTCCCCGTTACGTCTCTCTCGCGTAGTATAGGCGAAGCCCTGCTACTGTGACGCCCTGCATCCACCACCACGCCGTCGTGCTGCTGGATCTTCATCAACCTCTCCTTTCCCCTTGCTGGATCAAGAAGGAGGAGACGTCTCCCGTCCCGTACGTGTGTTGAACGCGGAGGTGCCGTCCGTTCGGCGCTTGGTCATCGGTGATTTGGATCACGTCGTGTTCGACTACATCATCACCGTTCTTTGAACGCTTCCGTGCGCGATCTACAAAGGTATGTAGATGCATCCAATGACTCGTTGCTAGATGAACTCCTAGATGATCTTGGTGAAACGAGTAGGAAATTTTGTTTTCTGCAACGTTCCCCAACAGTGGCATCATGAGCTAGGTCTATGCGTAGTTCTTCTTGCGCGAGTAGAACACAATTGTTGTGGGCGTAGATTTGTCAACTTTCTTGCCGTACTAGTCTTTCTTGCTTCAGCGGTATTGTGGGATGAAGCGGCCCGGACCAACCTTACACGTACGCTTACGTGAGACCGGTTCCACCGACTAACATGCACTAGTTGCATAAGGTGGCTGGCGGGTGTCTGTCTCTCCCACTTTAGTTGGAGCGGATTCGATGAACAGGGTCCTTATGAAGGGTAAATAGAAGTTGACAAATCACGTTGTGGCTTTAACGTAGGTAAGAAGACGTTCTTGCTAGAACCCTAATTCAGCCACGTAAAACTTGCAACAACAATTAGAGGACGTCTAACTTGTTTTTGCAGCAAGTGGTTTGTGATATGATATGGCCAAAGTTGTGATGAATGATGAATGATCTATATGTGATGTATGAGATGTTCATGCTATTGTAATAGGAATCACGACTTGCATGTCGATGAGTATGACAACCGGCAGGAGCCATAGGAGTTGTCTTTATTTTTTATATGACCTGCGTGTCATTGAGAAACGCCATGTAAATTACTTTACTTTATTGCTAAACGCGTTAGCCATAGTAGTAGAAGTAATAGTTGGCGAACAACTTCATGGAGACACGATGATGGAGATCATGATGATGGAGATCATGGTGTCAAGCCGGTGACAAGATGATCATGGAGCCCCAAGATGGAGATCAAAGGAGCTATGTGATATTGGCCATATCATGTCACGTTTATTATTTGATTGCATGTGATGTTTATCATGTTTTGCATCTTGTTTACTTAGAACGACGGTAGTAAATAAGATGATCCCTCATAACAATTTCAAGAAGTGTTCTCCCCTAACTGTGCACCGTTCCTAAAGTTCGTCGTTTCTAAGCACGCCGTGATGATCGGGTGTGATGGATCCTTACGTTCACATACAACGGGTGTTGACGAGCCTAGCATGTACAGACATGGCCTCGGAACACATGCAAAACACTTAGGGTTAACTTGACGAGCCTAGCATGTACAGACATGGCCTCGGAACACAGAAGACCGAAAGGTCGAGCATGAGTCGTATAGAAGATACGATCAACATGAAGATGTTCACCGACGTTGACTAGTCCGTCTCACGTGATGATCGGACACGGCCTAGTTAACTCGGATCATGTAATACTTAGATGACTAGAGGGATGTCTAATCTAGTGGGAGTTCATTGAATAATTTGATTAGATGAACTTAATTATCATGAACTTAGTCTAAAATTTTACATATGTCTTGTAGATCAAATGGCCCACGTAGTCCTCAACTTCAACGCGTTCCTAGAGAAAACCAAGCTGAAAGACGATGGCAGCAACTATACGGACTGGGTCCGGAACCTGAGGATCATCCTCATAGCTGCCAAGAAAGATTATGTCCTACAAGCACCGCTAGGTGATCACCCTGTCCCACAGAACCAAGACGTTATGAACGCTTGGCAGACACGTGTTGACGACTACTCCCTCGTTCAGTGCGGCATGCTTTACAGCTTAGAGCCGGGGCTCCAAAAGCGTTTTGAGAGACATGGAGCATATGAGATGTTCGAAGAGCTGAAAATGGTTTTTCAAGCTCATGCCCGGATCGAGAGATATGAAGTCTCCGATAAGTTCTTCAGCTGTAAGATGGAGGAAAATAGTTCTGTCAGTGAGCACATACTCACTATGTCTGGGTTACATAACCGCTTGTCTCAGCTGGGAGTTAATCTCCCGGATGATGCGGTCATTGACAGAATCCTCCAGTCGCTTCCACCAAGCTACAAGAGCTTTGTGATGAACTTCAACATGCAGGGGATGCAAAAGACCATTCCTGAGTTGTTCTCAATGCTGAAATCAGCGGAGGTAGAAGTCAAGAAGGAACATCAAGTGTTGATGGTCAATAAAGCCACTAAGTTCAAGAAAGGCAAGGGTAAAAAGAACTTCAAGAAGGACGGCAAGGAGGTTGCCGCGCCCGGCAAGCAAGCTGCCGGGAAGAAGCCAAAGAATGGACCCAAGCCTGAGACGAGTGCTTTTATTGCAAGGGAAGGGTCACTGGAAGCGGAACTGCCCCAAATACTTAGCGGACAAGAAGGCCGGCAAAACAAAGGTATATTGATATACATGTAATTGATGTGTACCTTACCAGTACTCGTAGTAACTCCTGGGTATTTGATACCGGTGCATTGCTCATATTTGTAACTCACAGCAGGAGCTGCGGAATAAACGGAGACTGGCGAAGGACGAGGTGACGATGCGCGTCGGGAATGGTTCCAAGGTCGATGTGATCGCCGTCGGCACGCTGCCTCTACATTTACCTACGGGATTAGTTTTAAACCTCAATAATTGTTATTTAGTGCCAGCTTTGAGCATGAACATTGTATCGGGATCTCGTTTAATTCGAGATGGCTACTCATTTAAATCTGAGAATAATGGTTGTTCCATTTATATGAGAGATATGTTTTATGGTCATGCTCCTATGGTGAATGGTTTATTCTTAATGAATCTCGGGCGTATTACTACACATGTTCATAATGTGAGTACCAAAAGATGTAAGGTTGATAATGATAGTCCCACATACTTGTGGCACTGCCGCCTTGGTCACATAGGTGTCAAACGCATGAAGAAGCTCCATGCAGATGGACTTTTAGAGTCTCTTGATTATGAATCATTTGACACGTGCGAACCATGCCTCATGGGTAAAATGACCAAGACTCCGTTCTCAGGAACAATGGAGCGAGCAACCAACTTATTGGAAATCATACATACTGATGTGTGCGGTCCAATGAGTGTTGAGGCTCGCGGTGGCTATCGTTATGTTCTCACCCTCACTGATGACTTGAGTAGATATGGATATGTCTACTTAATGAAACACAAGTCTGAAACCTTTGAAAAGTTCAAGGAATTTCAGAGTGAGGTTGAGAATCAACGTGACAGGAAAATCAAGTTTCTACGATCAGATCGTGGAGGATAATACTTGAGTCACGAATTTGGTGCACACTTAAGAAAATGTGGAATAGTTTCACAACTCACGCCGCCTGGAACACCTCAGCGTAACGGTGTGTCCAAACGTCGTAATCGCACTCTATTGGATATGGTGCGGTCTATGATGTCTCTTACCGATTTACCGCTATCTTTTTGGGGCTATGCTTTAGAGACTGCCGCATTCACTTTAAATAGGGCTCCGTCGAAATCCGTTGAGACGACACCGTATGAATTATGGTTTGGGAAGAAACCTAAGCTGTCGTTTCTAAAAGTTTGGGGATGCGATGCTTATGTCAAGAAACTTCAACCTGAAAAGCTCGAACCCAAGTCGGAAAAATGCGTCTTCATAGGATACCCAAAAGAAACTATTGGGTACACCTTCTACCTCAGATCCAAAGGCGAGATCTTTGTTGCCAAGAATGGGTCCTTTCTAGAGAAAGAGTTTCTCTCGAGAGAAGTAAGTGGGAGGAAAGTAGAGCTTGATGAAGTATTACCTCTTGAACCGGAAAATGGCTCAACTCAAGAAAATGTTCCTGAGGTGCCTGCACCGACTAGAGAGGAAGTTAATGATAATGATCAAGATACTTCTGATCAAGCTCCTACTGAAATTCGAAGGTCCACAAGGACACGTTCCGCACTAGAGTGGTACGGCAACCCTGTCTTGGAAATCATGTTGTTAGACAACGGTGAACCTTCGAGCTATGAAGAAGCGATGGCGGGCCCGGATTCCGACAAATGGCTAGAAGCCATGAAATCCGAGATAGGATCCATGTATGAAAACGAAGTATGGACTTTGACTGACTTGCCCGTTGAACGGCGAGCCATAGAAAATAAATGGATCTTTAAGAAGAAGACAGACGCGGATGGTAATGTGACCAACTATAAAGCTCGGCTTGTCACTAAGGGTTACCGACAAGTTCAAGGGGTTGACTACGATGAGACTTTCTCACCCGTAGCGAAGCTGAAGTCCGTCCGAATCATGTTAGCAATTGCCGCATTCTATGATTATGAGATATGGCAAATGGACGTCAAAACGGCATTCCTTAATGGTTTCCTTAAGGAAGAATTGTATATGATGCAGCCGGAAGGTTTTGTCGATCCTAAGAATGCTGACAAGGTGTGCAAGCTCCAACGCTCGATTTATGGGCTGGTGCAAGCATCTCGGAGTTGGAACATTTGTTTTGATGAGATGATCAAAGCGTTTGGGTTTACGTAGACTTATGGAGAAGCCTGCATTTACAAGAAAGTGAGTGGGAGCTCTGTAGCATTTCTCATATTGTATGTGGATGACATACTGTTGATGGGAAATGATATAGAATTCTTGGAAAGCATAAAGGCCTACTTGAACAAGTGTTTTTCAATGAAGGACCTTGGAGAAGCTGCTTATATATTAGGCATAAAGATCTATAGAGATAGATCGAGACGCCTCATTGGTCTTTCACAGAGTACGTACCTTGACAAGATATTGAAGAAGTTCAAAATGGATCAGTCAAAGAAGGGGTTCTTGCCTGTATTGCAAGGTACGAGATTGAGCACGGCTCAATGCCCGACCACGGCAGAAGATAGAGAAAAGATGAGTGTCGTCCCCTATGCCTCGGCCATAGGGTCTATCATGTATGTTATGCTGTGTACCAGACCTGATGTAAACCTTGCCGTAAGTTTGGTAGGAAGGTACCAAAGTAATCCTGGCATGGAACACTGGACGGCGGTCAAGAATATCCTGAAGTACCTGAAAAGGACTAAGGATATGTTTCTCGTTTATGGAGGTGACGAAGAGCTCGTCGTAAAGGGTTACGTCGACGCTAGCTTCGACACAGATCTGGATGACTCTAAGTCACAAACCGGATACGTGTATATGTTGAATGGTGGAGCAGTGAGCTGGTGCAGCTGCAAGCAGAGCGTCGTGGCGGGATCTACATGTGAAGCGGAGTACATGGCAGCCTCGGAGGCAGCACATGAAGCAATATGGGTGAAGGAGTTCATCACCGACCTAGGAGTCATACCCAATGCGTCGGGGCCAATCAAACTCTTTTGTGACAACACTGGAGCTATTGCACTTGCCAAAGAGCCCAGGTTTCACAAGAAGACAAGGCACATCAAGCGTCGCTTCAACTCCATCCGTGAAAATGTTCAAGATGGAGACATAGAAATTTGTAAAGTACATAAGGACCTGAATGTAGCAGATCCGTTGACTAAACCTCTCCCTAGAGCAACACATGATCAACACCAGAATTCCATGGGTGTTCGATTCATCACAATGTAACTAGATTATTGACTCTAGTGCAAGTGGGAGACTGTTGGAAATATGCCCTAGAGGCAATAATAAAAGCTTTATTATTATATTTCCTTGTTCATGATAATTGTCTTTATTCATGCTATAATTGTGTTATCCGGAAATCGTAATACATGTGTGAATAACAGACACCAACATGTCCCTAGTAAGCCTCTAGTTGACTAGCTCGTTGATCAACAGATAGTCATGGTTTCCTGACTATGGACATTGGATGTCATTGATAACGAGATCACATCATTAGGAGAATGATGTGATGGACAAGACCCAATCCTAAACATAGCACAAGATCGTATAGTTCGTTTGCTAGAGTTTTCCAATGTCAAAGTATCTTTTCCTTAGACCATGAGATCGTGTAACTCCCGGATACCGTAGGAGTGCTTTGGGTATACCAAACGTCACAACGTAACTGGGTGACTATAAAGGTAGACTACGGGTATCTCCGAAAGTGTCTGTTGGGTTGACATGGATCAAGACTGGGATTTGTCACTCCGTATGACGGAGAGGTATCACTGGGCCCACTCGGTAGTGCATCATCATAATGAGCTCAAAGTGACCAAGTGTCTGGTCACGGGATCATGCATTACGGTACGAGTAAAGTGACTTGCCAGTAACGAGATTGAACGAGGTATTGGGATACTGACGATCGAATCTCGGGCAAGTAACATATCGATTGACAAAGGGAATTGCATACGGGGTTGATTGAATCCTCGACATCGTGGTTCATCCGATGAGATCATCGTGGAGCATGTGGGAACCAACATGGGTATCCAGATCCCGCTGTTGGTTATTGACCGGAGAGTCGTCTCGGTCATGTCTGCTTGTCTCCCGAACCCGTAGGGTCTACACACTTAAGGTTCGGTGACGCTAGGGTTGTGAAGATATGTATATGCAGAAACCCGAATGTTGTTCGGAGTCCTGGATGAGATCCCGGACGTCACGAGGAGTTCCGGAATGGTCTGGAGGTAAAGAATTATATATAGGAAATGCTGTTTCGGCCATCGGGACAAGTTTCGGGGTTATCGGTATTGTACCGGGACCACCGGGTGGGGCCACCTGTCCCGGGGGGCCACATGGGCTGTAGGGGGTGCGCCTTGGCCTTCATGGGCCAAGGGCACCAGCCCCACTAGGCCCATGCGCCTAGGGTTTCCAAGGGGGAGGAGTCCAAGTGGTGGAAGGCACCTCTGGGTGCCTTGGGGGGGGAGGGAATCCTCCCCCTGGCCGCCGCACCTAGGAGATCAGATCTCCTAGGCTGCGCACCACCCCCCCTTGGCCCTCCTATATATAGTGGGGGAGAGGAGGGACTTCATACGACAGCCCCTGGCGCCTCCCTCTCTCCCCGTTACGTCTCTCTCGCGTAGTATAGGCGAAGCCCTGCTACTGTGACGCCCTGCATCCACCACCACGCCGTCGTGCTGCTGGATCTTCATCAACCTCTCCTTTCCCCTTGCTGGATCAAGAAGGAGGAGACGTCTCCCGTCCCGTACGTGTGTTGAACGCGGAGGTGCCGTCCGTTCGGCGCTTGGTCATCGGTGATTTGGATCACGTCGTGTTCGACTACATCATCACCGTTCTTTTGAACGCTTCCGTGCGCAATCTACAAAGGTATGTAGATGCATCCAATGACTCGTTGCTAGATGAACTCCTAGATGATCTTGGTGAAACGAGTAGGAAAATTTTTGTTTTCTGCAACGTTCCCCAACATTCTTGACATCAGCGACTGAGCGGGGCGCGCCGGATTGGACCATAAGCATGCGCTTGTATTAAGGGGGCTAGGTCTACTTCCGGCCACGTATGCAACATGGAGGTGTGTAATGGGCGATGGGCCCAGACGCCTACGCGTAGAGGATTTAGACCGGCGTGCTGACCTCTCTGTTGTGCCTAGGTGGGGTTGCAACGTGTTGATGTTCCGAGGCCGGGCATGACCCAGAAAAGTGTGTCCGGCCAGAGGCATCGAGCGTTTGGGTTATGTGGTGCACCCTTGTAGGGAAGTTTATCTATTCGGATAGCCGTGTCCCTCGGTAAAAGGATGACCCAGAGTTGTACCTTGACCTTATGACAACTAGAACCAGATACTTAATAAAACACACCCTTTCAAGTGCCAGATACACCCAGTGATCTCTCTCACAGGGCGGCGAGGAGAGGATTGTCGGGTAGGATTATGCTATGCGATGATACTTGGTGAACTTACCATCTACTCTCTTCTACATGCTGCAAGATGGAGGCTGCCAGAAGCGTAGTCTTCGATAGGACTAGCTATCCCCCTCTTATTCTGGCATTCTACAGTTCAGTCCACAGATACTATCCTTTTCATTGAAACCAATGCATATGTAGTGTAGATCCTTGCTTGCGATTACTTTGGATGAGTACTCACGGTTGCTTTTCTCCCTCTTTTCCCCTTTCCACTCTTCTCGGTTGTCGCAACCCGATGCTGGAGCCCAGGAGTTAGACGTCACCGTTGACAATGACTACTACTACCACCACGAGGGTGCTTACTACTACGTGGAGGCCGCCGATGACCAGGACTAGTTTAGGAGGATCCCAGGCAGGAGGCCTTCGCCTCTTTCGATCTGTATCCCAATTTGTGCTAGCCATCTTATGGCAACTTGTTTAACTCATGTATGTACTCAGATATTGTTGCTTCCGCTGACTCGTCTATGATCGAGCACTTGTATTCGAGCCCTCGAGGCCCCTGGCTTGTATTATGGTGCTTGTATGACTTATTTTATGCTTAGAGTTGTGTTGTGATATCTTCCCGTGAGTCCCTAATCTTGATCGTACATGTTTGCATGTATGATTAGTATACGATTGAATCAGGGGCATCACATGGGGATTCCCCCTGAAGGCATCCCCTCTTTCTTCTGACGACCATCGATAATTTTACTTGGAGAAATATTTTTATTCGTCACATGATATGCATAAATTCTTGGAGTGTCACGTGCCTTTTATTTTTATTTTAGTAATGCACCATGCTGGTATGAGACAATCCTTCATTGATTTATAGAATGCTTCATGCACCTCACTTATATCTTTTGAGTATGGCTTTACAGAATGCTTCATGTGCTTCACCTATATCTTTTGAAGTTTGGATTGCCTGCTTCTCTACACATAGAAAACTGACATTTGTAGAATGATCTTCTGCTTCACTTATATTTGTTGAGTCTGGGCATATCTTTTGTAGGAAGAATTAAACTCTCTTGCTTCACTTATATCTATTTAGAGAGTCAACAAGAATTGGTCATTCACATGGTTAGCCATTAAATCTTACATAAAACTTGTAGATCACTGAATATGATATGTTTGATTCCTTGCAATAGTTTTGCGATATAGAGATGGTAATACGTTGGAGGTACTAGTGAATGATTATGGTTTAGTAATAATATTGGTGTTAAGGTTCGTGATTCCCGAAGCATGCACGTATAGTCTCTCCTTATGCGATGAAATTAGAGCATGATTTATTTTTGTTTGTCTCCCTTATGAGTGGCGGTCGGGGACGAGTGATGGTCTTTTCCTACCAATCTATCCCCTAGGAGCATGCGTATTAGTACTTTGCTTCGATGGCTAATAAACTTTTGCAATAAGTATGTGAGTTCTTTATGACTAATGTTGAGTCCATGGATTATACACACTCTTACCTTTCCGCAGTTTGCTAGCCACTTCGGTACCATGCATTTTTCCCTTTCTCACCTCGAGAGTTGGTCCAAACTTCGCCGGTGCATCCAAACCCCGTGATATGATACGCTCTATCACACATAAGCCTCCCTATATCGTCCTCAAAACAGCCACCATACCTACCTATTATGACATTTCCATAGTCATTTCGAGATATATTGCCTCTCCGATGATGTGTGAGTAGTTTACCTCAGACCTTCGGGTCCATAGTTATTAGCTAGATGGCTTCTTTTCTCTTTTTGGATCTCAATACAAAGTTCTCCCCCTCTCTTCTTTTGCGGTGTGTTTGTCGAGATCCGATGAATTGTGGGTTTATGATCAAGTTTATCTATGAACAATATTTGAATCTCCTCTGAATTCTTTTATGTATGATTGGTTATCTTTGCAAGTCTCTTCGAATTATCAGTTTGGTTTGGCCTACTAGATTGATCTTTCTTGCAATGGGACAAGTGCTTAGCTTTGGGTTCAATCTTGCGGTGTCCTTTCCCAGTGACAGCAGGTGCAGCAAGGCACGTATTGTATTGTTGCCATCGAGGATAAAAAGATGGGGTTTATATCATATTGCATGAGTTTATCCCTATACATCATGTCATCTTGCTCAAAGCATTACTCTGTTCTTATGAACTAATACTCTAGATGCATGCTGGATAGCGGTCGACGTGTGGAGTAATAGTAGTAGATGCAGAATCGTTTCGGTCTACTTATCACGGACGTGATGCATAGATACATGATCATAACTATGCTCATTCTATCAATTGATCGACAGTAATTCGTTCACCCACCGTAATACTTATGCTCTTGAGAGAAGCCACTAGTGAAACCTATGGCCCTCGGGTCTATTTTCCATCATATTAATCTTCCAACACTTAGCTATTTTCATTGCTGTTTATTTTTCTTTGCATCTTTATTTTCCCTTTATCATAAAAATACCAAAAATATTATCTTATCATATCTATCAGATCTCACTCTCGTAAGTGACCGTGAAGGGATTGGCAACCCCTTTATCGCGATGGTTGTGAGGTTCTTATTTGTTTGTGTAGGTGCGTGGGACTCGCGCGTGGTCTCCTACTGGATTGATACCTTGGTTCTCAAAACTGAGGGAAATACTTACGCTACTTTGCTGCATCACCCTTTCCTCTTCAAGGGAAAACCAACGCAGTGCTCAAGAGGTAGCAAGAAGGATTTCTAGCGCCGTTGCCGGGGAGTCTACGCACAAGTCAAGACATACCAAGTACCCATCACAAACTCTTATCCCTGGCATTACATTATTTGCCATTTACCTCTCGTTTTCCTCTCCCCCACTTCACCCTTGCCGTTTTATTCGCCTCCTCTTTTCTGTTCGTCTCTTTTTCGCTTTCTTCTTGTTTGCTTGTGTGTTGGATTGCTTGTTTGTCACGATGGCTCAAGATAATACTAAATTGTGTGACTTCACCAATACCAACAACAATGATTTTCTTAGCACTCCGATTGCTCCTCTTACCGATGCTGAATCTTGTGAAATTAATGCTGCTTTGTTGAATCTTGTCATGAAATATCAATTCGCCGGCCTTCCTAGTGAAGATGCCGCTACCCATCTAAATAGCTTCATTGATTTGTGTGATATGCAAAAGAAGAAAGATGTGGACAATGATATTGTTAAATTGAAGCTATTTCCTTTTTCGCTTAGAGATTGTGCTAAAGCTTGGTTTTCGTCTTTGCCTAAAAATAGTATTGATTCTTGGAATAAGTGCAAAGATGCTTTTATATCTAAGTATTTTCCTCCCGCTAAAATCATCTCTCTTAAAAACAATATCATGAATTTTAAGCAACTTGATCATGAACATGTTGCACAAGCTTGGGAGAGGATGAAATTAATGATACGTAATTGCCCTACACATGGTTTGAATCTTTGGATGATAATACAAATTTTTTATGCTGGATTGAATTTTGCTTCTAGAAATCTTTTAGATTTGGCCGCAGGAGGCACTTTTATGGAAATCACTTTATGAGAAGCTACCAAACTCCTAATATTATGGGTAATTATGCTCAATGGCACACCGAAAGATCTACTAATAAAAAGGTGCATGTGATAGAAGAAATTAATGTTTTGAGTGGAAAGATGGATGAGCTTATGAAATTGTTTGCTAATAAGAGTGTTTCTTCTGATCCTAATGATATGCCTTTGTCTACTTTGATTGAGAATAATAATGAATCTATGGATGTGAACTTTGTTGGTAGGAACAATTTTGGTAACAACGCTTATAGAGGAAACTATAATCTTAGGCCGTTTCCTAGTAATTCTTCTAATAATTATGGGAATTCCTACAACAATTCTTATGGAAATTTTAATAAGATGCCCTCTGAATTTGAGACTATGTTAAGGAGTTTATGAATTCGCAAAAGAATTTCAATGCTTTGCTTGAAGAAAAATTGCTTAAGGTTGATGAATTGACTAGGAACGTTGATAGAATTTCTCTTGATGTTGATTATTTGAAACTTAAATCTATTCCACCTAAGCATGATATCAATGAGTCTCTCAAAGCCATGAGAATTTTCATTGATGAGTGCAAAGAAAGAACCGCTAGGATGCGTGCTAAGAAAGATTGCTTTTTGAAAGCGTGTTCTTCTATTTTTTATGAGAATAAAGATGAAGATCTAAAAGTTATTGATGTGTCTCCTATTAAATCTTTTTTTGCAATATGAATCTTGATAATGATGGTACTGAAGATGAGCTACCTTTACCTAGAAGGTGTTCCAAAAATTTGGAGTTTTTAGATCTTGATGCGAAAATTGGTAAAAGTGGGATTGAAGAAGTCAAAATGTTAGAAATCAATGAACCCACTATTTTGGATTTCAAGGAATTTAATTATGATAATTGCTCTTTGATACATTGTATTTCCTTGTTGCAATCTGTGCTAAATTCTCCTCATGCTTATAGTCAAAATAAAGCTTTTACTAAACATATCGTTGACGCTTTGATGCAATCTTATGAAGAAAAACTTGAGTTGGAAGTTTCTATCCCTAGAAAAATTTATGATGAGTGGGAACCTACTATTAAAATTAGAATTAAAGATCATGAATGCTATGCTTTGTGTGATTTGGGTGCTAGTGTTTCCACGATTCCAAAGACTTTGTGTGATTTGCTAGGATTCCGTGAATTTGATGATTGTTCTCTAAACTTGCACCTTGCAGATTCCAGTATTAAGAAACCTATGGTAAGAACTAATGATGTTCTTATTGTTTCAAATAGGAACTATGTGTCCGTAGATTTCATTGTTCTTGATATATATTGCAATCCTTCATGTCCTATTATTCTTGGTAGACCTTTTCTTAGAACGATTGGTGCAATTATTGATATGAAGGAAGGGAATATTAGATTCCAATTTCTATTGAGGAAAGGCATGGAACACTTCCCTAGAAAGTAAATAAAATTACCTTATGAATCTATTATGAGAGCCACTTATGGATTGCCTACCAAAGATGGCAATACCTAGATCTATCCTTGCTTTTATGCCTAGCTAGGGGCGTTAAACAATAGCGCTTGTTGGGAGGCGACCCAATTTTATTTTAGTTTTTTTGCTTTTTGCTTCTGTTTAGTAATAAATATTTGATATAGCCTCTAGTTAGATTTTTTATGTTTTAATTAGTGTTTGTGCCAAGTTAAACCTATATGATCTTCTTGGATGATAGTTATTTGATCTTGCTGAAAATTCCAGAAACTTTCTGTTCACGAAAATAATTGTTAAAAATCACCAGAACGTGATAAAATACTGATTCCAATTGCTGCTGATCAATAAACAAAATTTCCAGGTCGTCCTATTTTGGTAGAATTTTTTGAGTATAGAAGTTTAGGTTAGTTACAGATTACTACAGACTGTTCTGTTTTGGACAGATTCTGTTTTTCGTGTGTTGTTTGCTTATTTTGATGAATCTATGGCTAGTAAAATAGTTTGTAAACCATAGAGAAGTTGGAATACAATAAGTTTAACACCAATATAAATAAATAATGAGTTAAATACAGTACATTGAAGTGGTGTTTTGTTTTCTTTCGCTAACGGAGCTCACGAGATATTCTGCTGAGTTTTGTGTTGTGAAGTTTTCAAGTTTTGGGTAAAGATTTGATGGATTATGGAACAAGGAGTGGCAAAAGCCTAAGCATGGGGATGCCCATGGCACCCCAAGATAATCTAAGGACATCAAAAAGTCAAAGCTTGGGGATGCCCCGGAAGGCATCACCTCTTTCGTCTACTTCATCGGTAACTTTACTTGGAGCTATATTTTTTATTCACCACATGATATGTCTTTTTATTGGGGCGTCTTGTATGATTTGAGTCTTTATTTTTAGTTTACCACAATCATCCTCTCTGAATACACTTTTGAGAGAGACACACATGAATCGGAATTTATAGAATACTCTATGTGCTTTACTTATATCTTTTGAGCTATATAGTTTTTGCTTTAGTGCTTCACTTATATCTTTTAGAGCACGGTGGTGGATTTGTTCTATAGAAACTATTGTTCTCTCATGCTTCACTTATATCATTTTGAGAGTCTTAAAACAGTATGGCAATTTGCTTTAATTATAATATCATGAGAAATTTGATGCTTGATAATTGTTTTGAGATATAAAGGTGGTAATATCATAGTTGTGCTAGTTGAGTAATTGTGAAATTGAGGAATACTTGTGTTGAAGTTTGTGATTCCCGTAGCATGCACGTATGGTGAACCGTTACTTAACAAAGTTGGAGCATGAGGTATTTGTTGATTGGCATCCTTTGTGTGGCGGTCGGGATCGCACGATGGTTAACTCCTACCAACCCTTCCCCTAGGAGCATGCGTAGTAGTACTTTGCTTCGAGGGCTAATAAACTTTTGCAATAAATATATGAGTTCTTTATGACTAATGTGAGTCCATGGATTATACGCACTCTTACCTTTCTGCAATTTTCTAGCCTCTACGGTACCGTGCATGCCCTTTCTCACATTGAGTTGGTGCAAGCTTCGCCGGTGCATCCAAACCCCGTGATATGATATGCTCTATCACACATAAACCTCATTATATCTTCCTCAAAACAGCCACCATACCTACCTATTATGGCATTTCCATAGCCATTCCGAGATATATTGCAATGCAACTTTCCACTGTTTCGTTTATCATGACACATTCCATTGTGGTCATATTGCTTTGCATGATCATGTAGTTGACATCGTATTTGTGGCAAAGCCACCATTCATAAATTTTTCATGCATGTCACTCTTGATTCATTGCATTTCCCGGTACCCCGCCGGAGGCATTCACATAGAGTCATATCTTGTCCTAAGTATCGAGTTGTAATTCATGAGTTGTAAGTAAATAAAGTGTGATGATCATCATTACTAGAGCATTGTCCCAAGTGAGGAAAGGATGATGGAGACTATGATTCCCCCACAAGTCGGGATGAGACTCTGGACTAAATAAAAAAAGGACAAAGAAAAAGAAAGAGAAAATGCCCAAAGAAAAAAATGAGAGAAAAAGAGAGAAGGGACAATGTTACTATCTTTTTACCACACTTGTGCTTCAAAGTAGCACCATGATCTTCATGATAGAGAGTCTCTCATTTTGTCACTTTCATATACTAGCGGGAAATTTCATTATAGAACTTGGCTTGTATATCCCAATGATAGGCTCCCTCAAATGCCCGAGGTCTTCGTGAGCAAGCAAGTTGGATGCACACCCACTTAGTTTCTTATGATGAGCTTTCTTACACTTATAGCTCTAGTGCATCCGTTGCATGGCAATCCCTACTCCTTGCATTGACATCAATTGATGGGCATCTCCATAGCCCGTTGATTAGCCTCGTCGATGTGAGACTTTCTCATTTTTTGTCTTCCCACTTAACCCCTATCATTATATCTTACTCCACCATAATGCTATATCCATGGCTTGCGCTCATGTATTGCGTAAAGGTTGGAAAGGCTGAAGCGCGTTAGAAGTATGAACCCATTACTTGGCTAAAACCGGGGTTGTACATGATATGAATATTTTGTGTGGTGAAGATGGAGCATAGCCAGACTATATGATTTTGTAGGGATAACTTGCTTTGGCTATGTTATTTTGATAAGACATAATTGCTTGGTTAGCATGCTTGAAGTATTGTTGTTTTTATGTCAACATTAAACTTTTATCTTGAATCATATCGAATCTGAACATTCGTGACACAATAAGAAGCACTACATTGAAAATTATGCTAAGTAGCATTCCACATCAAAAATTCTGTTTTTATCATTTACCTACTCGAGGATGAGCAAGAATTAAGCTTGGGGATGCTTGATACGTCTCCAACGTATCTATAATTTTTGATTGTTCCATGCTATATTATATTCTGTTTTGGATGTTTAACAGGCTTTATTATACACTTTTATATTATTTTGGGGACTAACCTATTAACCAGAGGCCCAGCCCAGATTGCTGTTTTTTGCCTATTTCAGTGTTTCGTAGAAAAGGAATATCAAACGGAGTCCAAACGGAATGAAACCTTCGGGAACGTGATTTTCAGAATGAACGTGATCCAGAGGACTTGGAGTCCACGTCAAGAAAGCAACGAGGAGGGCACGAGGCAGGGAGGCATGAGGGATCCCCGTTGTAGGGTTTGCAATATGTTCATGATTCGCTTATGGTGGGTGGCGTGAGTGACAGAAGCACATACCCGAGTAAGTAGGTTGTTTGCGTATCACTGGTGCGCGTCGGTCCTAAACAAATAGTTTAAAACCCCTTTCCGCGATGGCATTTGGAACTGTCGCCAAGTGAGTGTGGGCGATAGGGGGGTCCTTCCCACACGACCCAGAAAATCGTCGGGGATAGGCCCTCGTGGCACCCAGGCTGGGGCCGTGTGCGATCGGGCGAGGCATGGAAACCCAATCATTTCCGTAGATATGTACATCCCACACGGTGAATCCCAGAAATCATTTCCGTAGGTATGTACATCCCACACGGTGAATCCCAGAAATCATTTCCGTAGGTATGTACATCCCACACAGTGAATCCCAGAAATCATTTCCGTAGGTATGTACATCCCACACAGTGAATCCCAGAAATCATTTCCGTAGGTATGTTCATCCCACACGGTGAATCCCAGAAATCATTTCCGTAGGTATGTACATCCCACACGGTGAATCCCAGAAAATCATTTCTGTAGGTATGTACATCCCACACAGTTCTTTGTGTGGAAACGTGTGTGCAAGGTGGCCTAACGCAAACAGTTCGCTGTCGGAAGCCGTGTGTGATTGTTAGTTGATCGAACACGCCTACTTTCTAGAAACCGTGCGAGTTGTTTGAGTTCATCGCCCACGGTGTTGTCTGAGTAATCGTTTGCAATAGAAAACCCCAATAAGCAGGGTAATTAGCCTATTATTGATAATCCATGGACTAATCAAACTGATATTTCTTATAAAACACGCCAGATATTTCATATCCGTATAAAAGCAACCATGATTTCATAATCGAATTACATCAGATAGCTTCGGCACTTAGTTACGTCATTACACAGCAGCACCAAGCTTCACATGCAGCATCAGAAACCTTTGGAAAGTAGCATCATACACGGTAAATAGACAGATGAATCTCATCTGGGAAACTGCAGAAGCGAAAGGCAAATATTGAGCCTTCAGTGATGTTGAATGTCCTTACAACTTTAGGCCAGTGGCTATGGATAATTGCCCGCCCAACCTTCGTCCTCTTCAACAAGACTTCAATATTGTACCGTGGGTGTTGAATGAATACCTTCCTCGCCTCTTGACCATGCAGGTGGTTTGAGAGGTAATCATCGGTGAACTGCTTTGAAAAGTACTGAAAACAAAGCTATGCATAAATCGCTGTTGTAAATTTTGAAATGGCGCAAGGGGTAAAAACAAGGTAAAAGAGTTGGTACCATCCTATAGTTACTGATGTCTTCTTCATTGTGCAAACAAAGATCTTGCTGTTATTCGTCGCAAGTTTCTTCATCCTAACAATCTTTCAGAGTTTCATGACTTGACTGATATTCATGGACATCTCATTTCCCCATATGCAACATGGGTCGAACGGTGGGTTGATAACCCACAAGTATAGGGGATCGAAACAGTTTTTGATAAGTAAGAGTGTTGAACCCAACGAGGAGCTAAAGGCAGAACAAATATTCCCTCAAGTTCTATCGACCACAGATACAACTCTACGCACGCTTGATGTTCGCTTTACCTAGAACAAGTATGAAACTAGAAGTACTTTGTAGGTGTTGTTGGATAGGTTTGCAAGATAATAAAGATTACGTAAATAAAAAGTAGGGGCTGTTGTAAGTAAAGAAGCAATGAAGTAAATATAGCGAGTGTGGAAAAGTGGTGGTAGGAGTTGTGAAATTGTCCCTAAGCAATTGACTACTTTACTAGACCGATAGCAAGCATTATGTGGGAGAGGCCACTGCTAGCATGTCATCCCTGACTTGGAATTCTATGCACTTATGATTGGAACTATTAGCAAGCATCCGCAACTACTAACGTTCATTAAGGTGAAACCCAACCATAACATTAAGATATATTGGTCCCCTTCAATCCCGTATGCATCAATTTCTATGCTAGGTTGAAGCTTCTGTCACTCTTGCCCTCCAATACATAGTCCTATCAACATACAACTAACCCTATGGTGTGATCCACGCGCGCGCTCATATGATGGGCACCAAAGGACAGAAACATAACCACAAGAAAATTAAATCAATCTTAGCAATTCATCAACCACCGATAGGACAACGAAAATCTACTCAGACATCATAGGATGACAACACATCATTGGATAATAATATGAAGCATAAAGAACCATGTTCAAGTAGAGGGTACAGCGGGTTGCGGGAGAGTGGACCGCTGTTGATAGAGGGGGAAAGGTGATGGAGATGTTGGTGAAGATGGCGGAGGTGTTGGAGTAGATCGCGGTGATGATGATGGCCATGGCAGCGTTCCGGCGCTACCAGAAGAGAAGGGGAGAGGGGGCCCCTTTGTCTTCTTCTTCCTTGACCTCCTCCCTAGATGGGAGAAGGGTTTCCCCTCTGGTCCTTGGCCTCCATGGCATGGGAGGGGCGAGAGCCGAGCAATTGGTTCATACCAAGGTAGTCAGAGTCGGGATTCGGAGTCGGATCGATTTTCCACAGACAGAATCGAGTCGTAAGATCGAGTCGTGGAATCGAGGATTCTACTAGATTTACTCAGATAAGATATTTTGTATGCACACAAGAAATTTATATGGATTCTATAGAGTTTTGACAATAAATATGGAGCAAAGAACGTACACATCAATGCTAGTTGTATTCCACTTGTTTTTACAGCTAACCTACCATCTAGCTCGCATGTATGGAACAGATATGAGAGGGAAATATATAGAACATTTAAACCTTCAATGCACGAAATTTACTTAGGTTCTTTTTAGAGTGCGTCAATAGTCGATCACTTGTCTATCTGACCCGTAGTGCTAAACCATTAAGGGTCTTGTTCTCCTTCTCCGATCAATCTTGAAGCATCCTCCTTTTCACGCCAATTCCATCTGTTGACAAGCTTGATCCTCAATTTTGATCTAGGGTTTCCGAGAGCTAGATCAAAGGTGTCGGCGGCTGGGCGTTTGGGCTTGGGAGGGTAATAAAGGTCCATGAGGTATATGAAAAGGGGTTTGGATGATGGCATACTATTCTGCTACAACTAAATAAACGGCTTAGATAAATTAGTAGAATCGTACATAGTCCATAACATAGTCGGGATTGTACAGTTTTGAACAGGATTCTATGATTTGGATCGCGACTCAACATGGATTCTACCTGATCCGGATTCATTGTGGGATTTGGATCAACATGCTTCCGTAGGGTCGTGAAGTCGTAGGATTTTAGCAGTCGAGTCGGGATTCTTACTACCTTGGTTCATACTTTTTAACGCTCTTCAACATTTTCAACCCTCACGCAATACATGAACATGAGCCATGGATATAGCACTATATGTGGAATAGAATGGTGGTTGTGGAGAAGCCAAAAATGAGAAGATAGTCTCACATCAACTAGGCGTATCAATGGGCTATGGAGATGCCCATCAATAGATATCAATGTGAGTGAGTAGGGATTGCCATGCAACGGATGCACTAGAGCTATAAGTATATGAAAGCTCAAACTGAAACTAAGTGGGTGTGCATACAACTTGCTTGCTCATGAAGACCTAGGGCATTTGAGTAAACCCATCGTTGGAATATACAAGCCAAGTTATATAATGAAAATTCCCACTAGTATATGAAAGTGATAACTCAAGAGACTCTCTATATGAAGAACATGGTGCTACTTTGAAGCACAAGTGTGGTAAAAGGATAGTAACATTGACCCCTTTTCTTTTTTTCTTTTTTGTGTGGGCTTCTTTGGCCCCCCCTTTTTTTATTTAGGCTTCTTTGGCCTCTCTTTTTTTCTTGGGGCAATTCTCTAATAATGATGATCATCACCCTTTTATTTACTTACAACTCAATATTACAACTTGATATCTAGAACAAAGATATGACTCTATATGAATGCCTCCGGCGGTGTACTGGGATGTGCAATGATCTAGCGTAGTAATGACATCAAAAAATGGACAAGCCACGAAAACATCATGCTAGCTATCTTACGATCATGCAAAGCAGTATGACAATGAATGCTCAAGTCATGTATATGATGATGATGGAAGTTTCATGGCAATATATCTCGGAATGGCTATGGAAATGCCATGATAGGTAGGTATGGTGGCTGTTTTGAGGAAGGTATATGGTGGGTTTATGGTATCGGCGAAAGTTGCGTGATACTAGAGAGGCTAGCAATGGTGGAAGGGTGAAAGTGTGTATAATCCATGGACTCAACATTAGTCATAAAGAACTCACATACTTATTGCAAAAGCTTATTAGCCCTCGAAGCAAAGTACTACTATGCATGCCCCTAGGGGGATAGATTGGTAGGAAAAGACCATCGCTCGTCCCCAACCGCCACTCATAAGGAAGACAATCAATTAATACCTCATGCTCCAACTTCGTTACATAACGGTTCACCATACATGCATGCTACGGGAATCACAAACCTCAACACAAGTATTTCTACAATCCACAACCACCCACTAGCATGACTCTAATATCACCATCTTTATATCGCAAAACTATTGCAAGGAATCAAACATATCATATTCAGTGATCTACAAGTTTTATGTAGGATTTTATGACTAACCATGTGAATGACCAATTCCTATCATCTCTCTAAATAGATATAAGTGAAGCACGGGAGTTTAATTCTTTCTACAAAAGATATGCCCACGTTCTAACAAATATAAGTGAAGCAAAAGAGCATTCTACAAATGGCGGTTGTCTAAGTGAAGAGAAACAGGCAATCCAAACTTCAAATGATATAAGTGAAGCACATGAAGCATTCTATAAAGCCATACTCAAAAGATATAAGTGAAGTGCATAGAGCATTCTATAAATCAACCAAGGACTATCTCATACCAGCATGGTGCATAAAATAAAAGTGAAAATTAAATGCAAAAGACGCTCCAAGATTGCACATATCGCACGAACGAAACGAATCCGAAAACATACCGATACTTGTTGAAGAAAGATGGGATGCCTTCCGGGGCATCCCCAAGCTTAGATGCTCGAGTCTCCTTGAATATTTACTTGGGGTGCCTCGGGAATCCCCAAGATTGAGCTCTTGCCTCTCTTCCTTCTTCTCACATCGAGACCTTCTCGATCATCGAACACTTCATCCACACAAAACTTCAACAGAAAACTCGGTAAGATCCGTTAGTATAATAAAGCAAATCACTACTCTAAGTACTGTTGCAAACCAATTCATATTTTGTTTTTTCATTGTCTCTACTGTAATATAACTTTTCCATGGCTTAATCCACTGATATGAATTGATAGTTTCATCAAAACGAGCAAACTATGCATCAAAAACAGAATCTGTCTAAAACAGAACAGTCTGTAATAATATGAACATTCACCATACTTCTGATACTTCAAAAATTCTGCCAAAATTAGGAAAAATAAACAATTTGTATATAAAGACAATGCAAAAATAATCAGAACCATTTGACGTTCCAACTAAAAATGAAAAATCATGCACTACAGCCAAAGTTTCTGTCCTGCACCGCACAAACCAACAAGCATTGTAACCATCCTAAAGGCAAACCTTGGCACATTATTTTTGTAATACAATGAAATTGTACAAGGGGATAATTATTTTTATTGAAAAGTTTCTGTAATCAAGATTCACAAAGTTTCCGTGAGCATGAGCAAAGTTCAAGGAGCTCTCCCACTTCAACAATGCTTGTCTTTCTCACTTTCACTTTCCTTTTTGAAAAAGTTTTGGGTTCCCCTCTTTATTTTTGTTGTTTATAAACTATATAAAAGTACTCAACAGAAATAAACGACTCTCTAAAACTTCCGGGTTGTCTCCCTGGCAGCGCTTTCTTTAAAGCCATTAAGCTAGGCATATAGTGCTCAAGTAATGGATCCACCCGGATCCCAAGGTATATCAAAGCCAATTTTAATTAACAATGATTTGTAATTTATGAGTGAGCACAAAGTAAGTCTAACTCTCTTTCTATGCATCGGCATGTCATACAAGAACAATTCATGCACACAAAGTAAAGGTCAATGCATAGTATAAATAGTTTCTTGCAATTTTGTCATGTTGGAAACATAGAGAGGCGGAGATGTAGTTCCTCTCTCATAATAATTGCAAGTAGGAGCAGCAAGCACATTCATATTATATTCATCAAAATCATCATGTGCAATAGTATAAGGCAACCCATCAATATAATCCTTAATAAGTGCAAACTTCTCCGATATAGTGTAGTTGGGAGAATTCAAAAAGATAATAGGACTATCATGCGTGTGTGCAATAGCAACAATTTCATGTTTAACATAAGGAACTATAGTAAGTTCATCTCCATAAGCATAATTCATATTGGCATCTTGGCCACAAGGATAGCAAGCATCATAAAAAAGGGATATTTCAAAAGAATCAATGGGATCATAGCAATCATCATAACAATCATCCTTCAGTAAGCATGAAGGGGAATTAAACAATGTATGAGTTGAAGAGTTACTCTCATTAGAAGGTGGGCACGGGTGATCAATCCGCTCTTCCTCCTTTTGTTCTTCGCTCTCCTCCTCGTCTTTTTCATCCAATGAGCTCACAGTTTCACCAACTTCTTCTTCCATAGGTTCCTGCAAAATATTAGTCTCTTCTTGGACAGCGGAGACTTTCTCAATAAGCGTATTAATATAGGAATTATATTCATAATTATCATAGCAATATTTTAGGATAGCTAAATTTTCAGGCCTATAAACATCATCATCAAAAGCTTCATTCTTTTCAAACAAAGATTCAATTTCATAAGCACCCTTAAAAGCAACAAATTCTTCTATTTGTTACACATCATAGTAATCATATATACCATTAGCATAAGAAGCTAAGGTTTCATTATCATTAAATTTTCATGAAAAGGGAAGGTGTGGAGCCTTCATCCTAGAGCAACAATTATAATCATAACTCAAGCATACTTGCCGAGCATACCACTTCAATATATAAATTTGATCCCATAATAGTTTCCCTTTTTGTGTCAAGCGATAATCCCTAAAGTATTCACGTTGATCCAACGTTACTCCCATTACCAGATTGAATGGGGTTTTCTCAGGATTATCAAAGTAGTACATAATTTCTGTCACATAACGAGCATCGAGGGTTTTAGGAGGTTCCTCGTCTCCATGAGTAGCAAGTACACCTAATTTTTTTTGGCATTTTGTGTTCCATATCCATAACTAAAGATAAAGAACAACTAAGAATAGCAAATAAAAAATACTTAGTGACAAAGCAAACAAGCACACACGAGAGTATTCACCCCACGCTATTGCTCCCTGACAATGGCGCCGGAAAAAGGTCTTGATAACCCACAAGTATAGGGGATCGCAACAGTTTTCGATAAGTAAGAGTGTTGAACCCAACGAGGAGCTAAAGGCAGAACAAATATTCCCTCAAGTTCTATCGACCACAGATACAACTCTACGCACGCTTGATGTTCGCTTTACCTAGAACAAGTATGAAACTAGAAGTACTTTGTAGGTGTTGTTGGATAGGTTTGCAAGATAATAAAGATTATGTAAATAAAAAGTAGGGGCTGTTGTAAGTAAAGAAGCAATAAAGTAAATATAGCGAGTGTGGAAAAGTGGTGGTAGGAGTTGCGAAATTGTCCCTAAGCAATTGACTACTTTACTAGACCGATAGCAAGCATTATGTGGGAGAGGCCACTGCTAGCATGTCATCCCTGACTTGGAATTCTATGCACTTATGATTGGAACTATTAGCAAGCATCCACAACTACTAATGTTCATTAAGGTGAAACCCAACCATATCATTAAGATATATTGGTCCCCTTCAATCATGTATGCATCAATTTCTATGCTAGGTTGAAGCTTCTGTCACTCTTGCCCTCCAATACATAGTCCTATCAACATACAACTAACCCTATGGTGTGATCCACACGCACACTCATATGATGGGCACCAAAGGACAGCAACATAACCACAAACAAATTAAATAAATCATAGCAATTCATCAACCACCGATAGGACAACGAAAATCTACTCAGACATCATAGGATGACAACACATCATTGGATAATAATAATATGAAGCATAAAGCACCATATTCAAGTAGAGGGTACATCGGGTTGCGGGAGAGTGGACCGCTGTAGATAGAGGGGGAAAGGTGATGGATATGATGGTGAAGATGGCGTAGGTGTTGGAGTAGATCGCGGTGATGATCATGATGGCCACGGCAGCGTTCCGGTGCTACCGGAAGAGAAGGGGAGAGGGGGCCCCTTCCTCTTCTTCTTCCTTGACCTCCTCCCTAGATGGGAGAAGGGTTTCCCCTCTGGTCCTTGGCCTCCATGGCATGGGAGGGGCGAGAGCCCCTCCGAGATTGGATCTGTCTCTCTGTCTCTCTCTGTTTCTGCGTTCTCTGCTGCTGCCCTTTCACCGTTTTGTATATATATGGAGATCCGTAACTCCGATTGGACCGAAACCTTCACCATGATTTTTTTTACCAAAAATTAGCTTTCTTGCGGCCGAAGAAGGGCATCAACCGCCTTACGGGTGGACCACGAGGGTCAGGGGCGCGCCCAGGGGGGTGGGTGCGCCCCCCTACCTCGTGCCCACCTCGGACACCGTTTCGCATTGATCTTTCTCCCAGATTTTCCAAATATTCCAAAAATAAGCTCCGTCCGTTTTTATCCCATTTGGATTCTGTTTGATATGGATATTCTGCAAAACATAAAACATGCAACAAACAGGAACTGGCACTGGGCACTGGATCAATATGTTAGTCCCAAAAAATAATATAAAAAGTTGCCAAAAGTATATGAAAGTTGTAGAATATTGGCATGGAACAATCAAAAATTATAGATACGATGGAGACGTATCATGGGTCTAAGCCTCTGACAGCAGGACCTACATGTGCAAGACCAAATTGTAAGAAACCTAAATATTAGAATGATTCCCGCAACTGCGCAATAATGTGCTATTAGCCAAAGGACCCTGCTTGAACAAACATCGATGGTTAACCGCAGTGTTCCCATTGGTTCCCTGCAACACACATAAGGAAGATCTTGATCAGGTTAGCTGAGAGTTGCCATACTATTAGTAGAATATGTATTGAGTATAGCCAAATTCGATTGGTGTCACATGCATAACAATAAAAAATTGTACCCACAACAAATGAAAATCAAATTGCAGAACTGAACCAAACAGTTAAACGGACAGCAGACCAAATGAACCAAAATAGTTAACTGAGCATGACATTGCAGAATAGAAACATGTACTAGAAGATAAGAAAGTTAACAAAACAAAGAATGCTTGAGAACGGTACTATGAAATGTAGCAATTGTTGGACCAAAGTGTTAACTGAACATTACATTTTAGAGGACCAAACTGTTAACTGAACTTCAGATTGCATATTAACATTACAATGGACAAATCACTAGAAGGCTGTAACGCCCACGATGCGGCTATATCTCCCACGTGTCGAAGCACGACTTAGAGGCATAACCGCATTGCAAGCAATGTCGCAAGAGGGGTAATCTTTACACATCCCATGTACTAAATAAGAAAAGAGGTACATAGTTGGCTTACAATCGCCACGTCACACAATAGCATAAATATATCATTATAATCATCCAGATACAATCAAGGTCCGACTACGGAACCAAAATAAAGACAACCCCAAATGCATAATGTCCCCGATCGCCCCAACTGGGCTCCACTACTGATCGTCTGGAAAGGAAACATAGTATCATCCTGAGTCCTCATCGAACTCCCACTTGAGCTCAGTCGTATCTCCTGGAACGACATCATCGGTCCCTGCATCTGGTTTTGGAAGTAATCTGTGAGTCACGGGGACTCAGCAATCTCACACCCTCACGATCAAGACTATTTAATATTATAGGTAGGGTAAAAGGTATGAGGTGGAGCTGCAGCAAGCACTAGCATATATGGTGGCTAACATACGCAAATGAGAGCGAGAAGAGAAAGGCAAAGCACGGTCGAGAATCTATGATCAAGAAGTGATCCTAGAACAACCTATGTTCAAGCATAACACGAGACCGTGTTCTCTTCCCGGACTCCGCCGAAAAGAGACCATCACGGCCACGCACTCCGTTGATTCATTTTAATTAAGTTAAGTTTCAGGTTTTCTACAACCAGACATTAACAAATTCCCATCTGCTCATAACCGCGGGCACGGCTTTCGAAAGTTCAAAACCCTGCAGGGGTGTCCCAACTTAGCCCATCACAAGCTCTTACGGTCAACGAAGGATATTCCTTCTCCCAAGACAACCTGATCAGACTCGGAATCCCGGTTACAAGACATCTCGACAATGGTAAAACTAAACCAGCAAAGCCGCCCGAATGTGCCGACAAATCCCGATAGGAGCTGCACATATCTCATTCTCAGGGCACATCGGATGAGCCAGACGTCGGGTTGGTATAGACCCTGGTTGCCCAGGGGGCGCCGGACATCGCTCAGATTGGACCAACACTTAGAGAAGCACTGGCCCGAGGGGGATTAAAATAAAGATGACCCTTGAGTCCGCGAAACCCAAGGGTAAAAGGCTAGGTGGAAAATGGTAAAACCAAGGTTGGGCCTTGCTGGAGGAGTTTTATTCAAGGCGAACTGTCAAGGGGTTCCCATTATAACCCAACCGTGTAAGGAACGCAAAATCAAGGAACATAACACCGGTATGACGGAAACTAGGGCGGCAAGAGTGGAACAAAACACCGGGCATAAGGCCGAGCCTTCCACCCTTTACCAGGTATATAGATGCATTAAGGTAAACAAGATATAATAATGATATACCAACAATAAACATGTCCCAACAAGGAACAAACTCCAATCTTCACCCTGCAACTAGCAACGCTATAAGAGGAGCTGAGCAAAGCGGTAACATAGCCAATCAAGCGTTTGCTAGGACATGGTGGGTTAGAGGTTTGACATGACAATTTGGGAGGCATGATAAGCAAGTGGTAGGCATCGTAGCATAGGCATAGCAAAGGAGCGAGCATCTAGCAAAGTAAAGATAGTAGTGATTTCGAGGGTATGATCATCTTGTCTGCAAAGTTGTCAGAGTTGACTGGATCCTCGAAAGCAAACTCAACGGGATCCTCTGAAAGTGCAACTATCCCTAGGTGGTTTTGGTAATTCATAACAACATATATCTCATTGAGCTAATGCTATTCCAAGATGACTATTTCAGGAAAGCTCAATGATTGGCATGATATGGATGTGAAAGTGGAACCCTCAAAATGCTAAGGACAAAGGATTAGCTCAAGCTCAAAAGCTCAAGACTCTTCATTTTATATTTTAGTGATCTAAGATCACATTGAGTCTTTAGGAAAAGCCAATACTATCAAGGAGGGATGAGGTGTTGCTTAATGAGCCTCTTGCTCATGTGCTTAGTGATATGCTCCAAAACCCTCAACTACTTTCCCATATCCACATATGACCTAAACTCTAAGCCAAACTCGGTCCTACCGATTTTTCCTATCCGGCGCCACCGAGTTTCACTTGTCATTAGCCACTGCCAAACCCTAGCAATTCGGTTCTACCGATAAGGTTCTCGGTCCCACCGAGATGGGGTTGCAAACTCTCTGTTTCCCTTTCGTAACTTTTCGGTCCCACCGAAAGAGCGAATCGGTCCCACCGAGATTGCAATGTAAACTCAGTGTTTCCCCTTTGTAACTTTTCGGTCTCACCGAAAGAGCAAATCGGTCCCACCGAGTTTGCCTGACCAACTCTCTGGTTAGCTATTACCAAATTCGGTCTCACCGAGTTTGTGTAATCGGTCTCACCGAGATTACGTTATGCCCAAACCCTAACCGATCGGTCCTACCGAGTTGCATGTCAGTCCCACCGAAAATTCCTAACGGTCACTAGGTTTACATTTTCGGTCCGACCGAGTTTATTGATTCGGTCCCACCGAGATTGGAAAACTGTGTAACGGTTGGATTTTGTGTGGAGGCTATATATACCCCTCCACCTCTTTCTCATTAAGTGAGAGAGCCATCAGAACACACACATCATTCCAACTCATATGTTCTGAGAGAGAACCACCTACTCATGTGTTGAGATCAAGACATTCCATTCCTACCATATGAATCTTGATCTCTAGCCTTCCCAAGTTGCTTTCCACTCAAATCTTCTTTCCACCAAATCCAAATCCTATGAGAGAGAGTTGAGTGTTGGGGAGACTATCATTTGAAGCACAAGAGCAAGGAGTTCATTACCTACACACCATTTGTTACTTCTTGGAGAGTGGTGTCTCCTAGATTGGCTAGGTGTCACTTGGGAGCCTCCGACAAGATTGTGGAGTTGAACCAAGGAGTTTGTAAGGGCAAGGAGATTGCCTACTTCGTGAAGATCTACCGCTAGTGAGGCAAGTCCTTCGTGGGCGATGGCCATGGTGGGATAGACAAGGTTGCTTCTTCGTGGACCCTTTGTGGGTGGTTGCTTCTTCGTGGACCCTTCGTGGGTGGAGCCCTCGTGGACTCGCGCAACCGTTGCCCTTGGGTGGAGCCCTGTGTGGACTCGCGCAACCGTTACCCTTCGTGGGTTGAAGTCTCCATCAACGTGGATGTAGGATAGCACCACCTATCCGAACCACGGGAAAAACATCCGTGTCTCCAATAGCGTTTGAATTCTCCAAACCCTTCCCTTTATATTCTTGCAAGTTGCATGCTTTACTTTCCGCTGCCAATATACTCTTTGCATGCTTGCTTGAATTGTGTGATGATTGCTTGACTTATCCTAAAATAGCTAAAATCTGCCAAGAACTAAAATTGGGAAAAGGTTAAGTTTTTATTTGGTCAAGTAGTCTAATCACCCCCCTCTAGACATACTTTCGATCCTACAAGTGGTATCAGAGCTTTGGTCTCCATTTGCTTTGATCTCCATAGCTTTTGGTGGTCATAGCCTTGGTTTCACAACCTAGGAGAGTATGGCGTCTAGCGAGGGAAATTATCACCGTAGAGGTCCTTACTTTGATGGTACTAATTTTGCTAGTTGGAAGCATAAAATGAAAATGCATATTCTTGGACATACCCCCGCCATTTGGGCTATTGTGTGTGTTGGTTTGCAAGGTGACTTCTTTGATGGGAAAGAACCAAACCGTGAAGCTACCGCGGATGAGTTGAAGATGTTGCAATACAATGCTCAAGCTTGTGATATTCTCTTCAACGGATTGTGCCCCGAAGAATTCAACAAAATCAGCCGTCTTGAGAATGCAAAGGAAATTTGGGACACTTTGATTGATATGCACGAAGGTACCGACTCCGTCAAGGAATCCAAGTTGGATGTGCTTCAAAGTCAACTTGACAAGTTCA
Source organism: Triticum urartu (assembly GCF_003073215.2). Classification (NCBI taxonomy): domain Eukaryota; kingdom Viridiplantae; phylum Streptophyta; class Magnoliopsida; order Poales; family Poaceae; genus Triticum; species Triticum urartu. The sequence continues at coordinate 577,900,786 of NC_053023.1, read as the reverse complement.
AGATGAAGGATGGTGAAGGTGTCGCTGAAATGTACTCTAGGCTTGCTCTCATCACAAATGAGATTGCCGGCTTAGGAAGTGAAGAGATGACCGATAGATTCATCATCAAGAAGATCCTAAGAGCCTTGGATGGAAAATATGATACCGTGTGCACATTGATCCAAATGATGCCCAATTACAAAGATCTCAAGCCAACGGAGGTGATTGGAAGAATTGTTGCTCATGAGATGTCACTTAAGGATAAAGAGGAACTTCACAACAAATCAAGTGGTGCCTATAAAGCCTCACGTGAAGCCCCTACATCATCAAGTGAGAAACAAGAACTTCAATGAAGAATTGAGCTTAATGGTGAAGAACTTCAACAAATTCTACAAGAGTAGAAGCAAAGATAGAAGCTCCAAGTCAAGGTCCTACAATGACAAAAGATCTTCTAGTCGAGAGCGAAACTGCTATAATTGTGGAAGACCCGGACACTATTCCAATGATTGTACGGCTCCCTACAAGAGAAGAGAAGATTCTCCAAAAAGAAGAAGCAAAGAATCACCACCAAGAGAGAGAAGGAGTAGAGATGATCGTTATGAACGAAGATACTCACGGAGAAGCAAGGACTCGGAAAGGAGGAAAAATCATCAAGGAGCTACACAAGACGAAGACATCAAGCTCATGTTGGTGAATGGGTATCCGGCTCCGACTCCGACAGCCACTCCGAGAGAAGTTATCACTCCGACTCCGAAGATACTCAAGATGAAGGTGTTGCCGGTCTAGCACTTGTGTCAACCAACTCCTACGACATATTTGACTCACCAAATGAAGGAATTGGAAGATGCTTCATGGCCAAAGGTCCTAAGGTAACACACCCCGAGTATGTTGATTTCAATAGTGATGAAGATGACTTGTTAGGTGATGATTTGCTTGGTGACAACTTAGTGATGAATACTATGATGAAAGACCAATTAATCATGCTAATCAAGATAAAACGAATGACAATGATAAGGAGAAGATTGAGGCTCTAACTAAAGAACTAAAAACTCTTAAGTTAGCTCATGACACTATCTTCGAAGATCATCGAGAACTTTTAAGAGCTCATGAGAAACTACGCTTTGAAAAGCTCAATCTTGAGCAAGAGCATGAGTTCTTAAAGGCAATCAATGATGATCTCCGCAAGAAAAGTTCTTCTTACATTGCCAAGCGTTTACTCTTATCCACTTACATGCCTCAAGTCAAGTCTAACAAGAAAGATTCTTCCTCTAGTAGTAACAATGATCATGCTAAATCCAATATTGTTGCTTCTAGTAGTTCTCTTGATTCCACTAATGATTCTCTTAGCCAAGTTACACTTGAGCAAGAAAATAGCTTATTGAAGGGAATTATAGAGAAAGGAGTGTACAAAAGCCTTGCCGGGAGTAAGCAATTCGAGGAAATTGTGCACAAGCAAGGAATGCACCAGAAGAATCAAGGTGTTGGTTTTGAACGAAAGTTCAATGCCAATGGAGTTGAGTGGGAAGAAGATCAATACCCAAAGACAAAGTTTGTTCCTCAACAAGAGAAGTATGATACTTCTTTCAAGGGGACACAAGCTCAAGATGATCTTCCACCACAAGACTACAAGCAAAAAGGCAAGGACAAGCTTCAAGAGGAAATTGACGCATTTGAAGAAGCTCCTAAGACCTTAGTCAAGTGGATTCCCAAGACTACTTCAAGTTCCACTTCATCAAGTACGACTACAACTCCAAGGATTCCCATCAAGATGGTGTGGATCCAAAAGAAGAAGAACTAGAGAGTTCTTGAGGGTGACTCCGCCAACATACTTCACTCTTATCATTTTGGCAAGAACAAGTGCAATCAACTTCCACATCTTGCACTAGTTCAAGGAGTCACAAACCCTCTTGTTGGTAAGACAAGGGACAAGGTAACCTAAAAGTTTTCATGGACATCATCTTTGTGTGCATCACTCTATGTCTATGGATATCCTTGTTTGTTCCTTGTGGGACTAACCCATGTAGGGTATTGAAAGTGCAATTCACTCAAATGGATAGCTCCAAGTGATCTACATCAACATTGAGCATCCACATCTTCAACATCTACATGAAGTCATCATCGACAAAACCCGAGGTTAGTTCATCCCTCTAAGGGGGGATATCACATCTAGGGGGAGCTTTACTCTAAGACTTGAGCTAAAGCAACTCTAAAGATGTGAACACAACAATGCTTTATGTAAAAGTGGTAACCCCACTTGAGCTTAAACGATGAGTATGACCTATGATCAAGTGTTCTCACTTGACTCCTAAGTCAATATACTCATATATAGATGACCTTGTCATCGCAAATTGCTTGATAGATGCTAGAATTGGTTGTGCATGCCTCATCACATATTTCATTTGCCATCTTATTGTGTGAGCATGCTGATTGCATATTTTACTCATTCGAGGACATCCACTTGTTGTTTTGATTGTTTGGTTTTATTTCCTTTTGCCAAGTGGATGGACAAGAATGCCTAAGAACCTCCTCTAGCTATCTATGCTTTTCTCGTCTCAAACTCTATTCATGCTACATCACAAAATTTGATCAAGTCAGATTCGAACCACTCTGTGTGAGGAGCGCTCGGAGTCCCCGATTCGTCATAGACTTAAACTTCCAAAACCTCTTTATGATTCTCGGTCTGACCGATAGCCTACTTTCGGTCCTACCGAGATCATTAAGTTGATCTAGGTTTTCGATCTCGGTGCAACCGATTTGAACCACTCAGTCACATCGAGTTGCAACAACTGTATACAGTTTTGCATCTCGGTGCCACCGAGTTGTTCCACTCGGTCACACCGACACGGGCTATATACAGTCACGGGCAAAACTTTGGAAATTTCTCCGAACCCCTTCGCCCGCGCGATAGCCTGCTCTGCCAACTTGGTCTCCGGATCGTCTCCTCGCCGCCAGCCGCCTCCAGTCGCTGGTCTCCGTCGCCGTCAACGGAAATTCAACCCCGCCGTTGCCGCCGTAGTGAGTCTCCGCCGAACTAGGGTATGGACTCGATCTTTGTGCTATTCCCTAATCCGATTCTTAGCACATTGTGATCATCATGATTCTTGCCACGTTTGTTAAACTTCTGTCCAGTCAATGAACTCGTAGATTAGGTTTAATTCGAAAATTTTAGGGTTAGGTTTCCGCCGAAACCATCTCGTACCCACCGAGTTGAAAAACTCGGTCCCACCGATTTGGCTTATGCCATTGCACAAGTGAGACTCGGTCTGACCGAGAATTACTTATCGGTGTGACCGATTTTGGAACTCTGTGAAACCCTAGCAGTCTCGGTGCCACCGAACTGTGACTCGGTCTGACCGATTTCACTAGTTTAGGTGCCAAAACTGCTTCGGTATCACCGAGTTTAGAAATCGGTAGATCCGAGATGCTTTCAGTGGGAAACTAAAACTAAGTTTTTGAATTATTCTTTTGCATAAATCTCTGCATTTTGTGATGCTCATCCACTCTATCTCATCTATAACCTATTCACAGGGTCAGCAGTCAGAGTTTGCATCATGTCAGACCAAAGTGATAGCCAGAACTTGTCAGAGCAGCAAGTGCAGATGAGTGAGGGCACTAGTCCCTCAAGTTCCTCAGATGATGGCAGCAGGAGCACCCCTAGCAATCTGCCTAAAGCTGCCACAAGACAGAGAAAGAAGAGAACCTCAGACTTAGAAGATGAGGATTATGTGGCAGAAGAGGAAGCAACTTCCAAGAGAGTTGAGCCAGCACAGGGCATAAAACCAGGGATGAAGATCAAAAGGCCAGCAGGCAGGCAGCCTATGTCAAAGGCCAGAGCTTCAACTGAGAAGCCCACTCCCATTGAGCCAGTTGCCGCTGAAGGCAAGAAGAGGAAAGAAAGGGTGAAGAAAACTGTAGCCAGAGTGCTTGGCAAGGCTTCCATCATGGAAGATGAGGAGGAAGAAGAAGAGGTAGCTGCACCAGCACCTAAGGCACCCAAGCTGATGGGTGATGCCATAAGAACAGGGGCAGCTGCTTCCAAGGCCAAGCCAGCTCCAAAGCCAAAGCCAAAGAGGAACACAAGAAGCATCCCAGCTACTGAGAAGAACGAGGCCCCAGTGCCTGAAGCTGCAGAAGAAGAAGAAGAGAATGTTCTTAGAAAGCTCAAGCCCAAGATCCCAAACCACAACGATGCTCATCCTGTGGCTGAGGATATGAAACTCAGGAGAGATTCAGGGCTCTGGAAGTGGAGAGAAGCAGACCCGTATGCTTCAAGGAGAAGGACTGCAGTTGACTACAGGTTTCACACCAAGGAGCAGCAAGACTTTTATGAGACAGTGCTGCTAGACAAGAAGCCAATTGTCTGTGATATGAGATGGGTTGATTGGCAATACATCAAGGACAACGAAGAGTACTACCCTGGAGTGCAGGACAGCTTCAAGGCATGTGGAGTAGAGGACTTTGTTGGGCAGAAGCTCACAAAGTGGAACGAGGAACTCATCATGCAGTTCTACTCCACAACCCATTTCTATCCAGATGGCAGGATTGTATGGATGTCAAAGGGTACGAGGTACCAGTCTACAGTTGCTGAATGGGCTCAGCTGATTAATGCCCCAGAAGAGCATGACGATGACTTGGACATTTATGCCAAGAAGAAGATGGACCACAACTCAATGTCAAACATGTACAAGGAGATTCCAAATGAAGCACTTGATACGTTCAAGTTTGGCTCAGTACACTATCTTCTGTCAGGGCTGCCAACCATCAACTGGATTCTTAGGCACACCCTATTGCCCAAGTCTGGAGATCACAAGATGATCAGGGGCCACGCGATCAACTTGCTTCATATCTTTGACGTGCCACAGAAATTCAAATTCATGAGCCTTATGATTGAAACAATCAAGAGGACAGCAGCAGACCAGAAGAGGAGCTATGGATATGCCCCACAGATTCAGGAGCTCATCAACTCTAAGATGGGCATGGGCATATACTTATTGGACAAGGAACACCTGTCCATCCGTCCAGACTTTGAAGATAATCAAGTGGTCATGACTGAGAATGAGCCATCATCTGCCCAAGCACAAGCCAAGAAGGAGAAGGCGAGGAAGGAGAAAGCTGCCAAGATGCCTACTCAAGAGGAGGCATCTGAATATTTCCTGAAAACCAAACAAGAGCAGCTTGGTTACTTGATTGCATCCACCCTGCGGATTGAGCAAGGACTAGCCACCCTAACTCAGAACCAGGCAAGCTTAAAGAGGATCATGGAACAAAAGTTCTATGACTTGGATGTCAAAGTGACAGAGATTCAGACTGCAGTGGAGCAGCTCCAGGATGACATGCAGGAGAGGAGAGGCAAGACTACAACTGATGCCTTTGCCAGAGTGCCACGAGGTCCGAGGTCGTCTGCAGTGCCAGTTGCTGACCCCAGAGCCACCACGTCTGCACCAGCTACAGCCTCAGTTCCACCAGCTCTAGCGTCCACTTCAGCCTCGACTCCGACCACGTCTATAGAAGGCTTCGTCCTTGGAGTGCTCCGGACTCCACCACCACCTGAAGATCAAGCCTGAGTGTCGACTTAGCACTATGCATTTTCTAGGAACTTTTTGGTAACTTGTTGCCAAAGGGGGAGAAAATGTATAGATCATAGGCTTCGAGAGAGAGTGTTGCTTTTATTCTCTCTTGTTTTATTTGGTGGTTTTTCGAACTTTGTTTGCTTTTGTGTGAGATACTATGTCATTGCTCGTGAGACATTGATGATCATGTGTTTGATCATAAGCTACACTTAATGTTTGCTTAATATTATCATCTTATCTATCTTATGTGATCATTCACTATTCTTGGTGATGAGTGCATGTATTTCATTCTTATCATTATAAGCGCTCCACCAAGATGTATGTGACATGGAAGAGTAACCCATGACTCTAACTCTTTGTGCATTTGCAGTCCAAAGCAAATTTTAAATATGCACAAATTTAGGGGGAGCTCTTACTTGTCACATACTTCTCAAAGCGACGATATATTTCATGCTTATTATCATTTGTTGAAGCTTTGATCTATATGTTGTCATCAATTACCAAAAAGGGGGAGATTGAAAGTGCAACTATCCCTAGGTGGTTTTGGTAATTCATAACAACATATAGCTCATTGAGCTAATGCTATTCCAAGATGACTATTTCAGGAAAGCTCAATGATTGGCATGGCATGGATGTGAAAGTGGAACCCTCAAAATGCTAAGGACAAAGGATTGGCTCAAGCTCAAAATCTCAAGACTCTTCATTTTATATTTTAGTGGTCCAAGATCACATTGAGTCTTTAGGAAAAGCCAATACTATCAAGGAGGGATGAGGTGTTGCTTAATGAGCCTCTTGCTTCATGTGCTTAGTGATATGCTCCAAAACCCTCAACTACTTTCCCATATCCACATATGACCTAAACCCTAAGCCAAACTCGGTCCTACCGATTCTTTCTGTCCGGCACCACCGAGTTTCACTTGTCATAAGCCACTGCCAAACCCTAGCAATTCGGTTCTACCGATAGGGATCTCGGTCTCACCGAGATGGGATTGCAAACTCTGTGTTTCCCTTTCGTAACTTTTCGGTCTCACCTAAAGAGCGAATCGGTCCCACCGAGATTGCAGTGTAAACTCTATGTTTCCTTTTTGTAACTTTCCGGTCTCACCGAAAGAGCAAATCGGTCCCACCGAGTTTACCTGACCAATTCTCTGGTTAGCTTATTACCAAACTCGGTCTCACCGAGTTTGTGTAATCGGTCTCACCGAGATTACGTTATGCCCAAACCCTAACCATATCGGTCCTACCGAGTTGCATGTCAGTCCCACCGAAAATCTCTAACGGTCACTAGGTTTACCTTTTCGGTCCGACCGAGTTTGTTGATTCGGTCCCACCGAGATTGGAAAACTGTGTGTAACGGTTGGATTTTGTGTGGAGGCTATATATACCCCTCCACCTCCTCTTCATTCGTGGAGAGAGCCATCAGAACACATACACAATTCCAACTCATATGTTCTGAGAGAGAACCACCTACTCATGTGTTGAGACCAAGATATTCCATTCCTACCATATGAATCTTGATCTCTAGCCTTCCCCAAGTTTCTTTCCACTCAAATATTCTTTCCACAAAATCCAAATCCTATGAGAGAGAGTTGAGTGTTGGGGAGACTATCATTTGAAGCACAAGAGCAAGGAGTTCATCATCAACACACCATTTGTTACTTCTTGGAGAGTGGTGTCTCCTAGATTGGCTAGGTGTCACTTGGGAGCCTCCGACAAGATTGTGGAGTTGAACCAAGGAGTTTGTAAGGGCAAGGAGATCGCCTACTTCGTGAAGATCTACCGCTAGTGAGGCAAGTCCTTCGTGGGCGATGGCCATGGTGGGATAGACAAGGTTGCTACTTCGTGGACCCTTCGTGGGTGGAGCCCTCCGTGGACTCGCGCGACCGTTACCCTTCGTGGGTTGAAGTCTCCATCAACGTGGATGTAGGATAGCACCACCTATCCGAACCACGGGAAAAACATCCGTGTCTCCAATTGCGTTTGAATTCTCCAAACCCTTCCCTTTACATTCTTGCAAGTTGCATGCTTTACTTTCCGCTGCCAATATACTCTTTGCATGCTTGCTTGAATTGTGTGATGATTGCTTGACTTGTCCTACAATAGCTAAAATCTGCCAAGAACTAAAATTGGGAAAAGGTTAAGTTTTTATTTGGGTAAGTAGTCTAATCACCCCCCCCCCTCTAGACATACTTTCGATCCTACAAGTGGTATCAGAGCTTTGGTCTCCATTTGCTTTGATCTCCATAGCTTTTGGTGGTCATAGCCTTGGTTTCACAACCTAGGAGAGTATGGCGTCTAGCGAGGGAAATTATCACCGTAGAGGTCCTTACTTTGATGGTACTAATTTTGCTAGTTGGAAGCATAAAATGAAAATGCATATTCTTGGACATAACCCCGCCGTTTGGGCTATTGTGTGTGTTGGTTTGCAAGGTGACTTCTTTGATGGGAAAGAACCAAACCGTGAAGCTACCGTGGATGAGTTGAAGATGTTGCAATACAATGCTCAAGCTTTTGATATTCTCTTCAACGGATTGTGCCCCGAAGAATTCAACAAAATCAGCCGTCTTGAGAATGCAAAGGAAATTTGGGACACTTTGATTGATATGCACGAAGGTACCGACTCCGTCAAGGAATCCAAGTTGGATGTGCTTCAAAGTCAACTTGACAAGTTCAAAATGAAGGATGGTGAAGGTGTCGCTGAAATGTACTCTAGGCTTGCTCTCATCACAAATGAGATTGCCGGCTTAGGAAGTGAAGAGATGACCGATAGATTCATCATCAAGAAGATTCTAAGAGCCTTGGATGGAAAATATGATACCGTGTGCACATTGATCCAAATGATGCCCAATTACAAAGATCTCAAGCCAACGGAGGTGATTGGAAGAATTGTTGCTCATGAGATGTCACTTAAGGATAAAGAGGAACTTCACAACAAATCAAGTGGTGCCTACAAAGCCTCATGTGAAGCCCCTACATCATCAAGTTAGACAAAACTTCAATGAAGAACTGAGCTTAATGGTGAAGAACTTCAACAAGTTCTACAAGAGTAGAAGCAAAGATAGAAGCTCCAAGTCAAGGTCCTACAATGACAAAAGATCTTCTAGTCGAGAGCGAAACTGCTACAGTTGTGGAAAATCCGGACACTATTCTAATGAGTGTACGGCTCCCTACAAGAGAAGAGAAGATTCTCCAAAAAGAAGAAGCAAAGAATCACCACCAAGAGAGAGAAGGAGTAGAGATGATCGTTATGAACGAAGATACTCACGGAGAAGCAAGGATTCAGAAAGGAAGGAAAAATCATCAAGGAGCTACACAAAACGAAGACATCAAGCTCATGTTGGTGAATGGGTATCCGGCTCCGACTCCGACAGCCACTCCAAGAGAAGTTATCACTCCGACTCCGAAGATACTCAAGATGAAGGTGTTGCCGGTCTAGCACTTGTGTCAACCAACTCCTACGACATATTTGACTCACCAAATGAAGGAATTGGAAGATGCTTCATGGCCAAAGGTCCTAAGGTAACACACCCCGAGTATGTTGATTTCAATAGTGATGAAGATGACTTGTTAGGTGATGATTTGCTTGTTGACAACTCTAGTGATGAATACAATGATGAAACGTCAATTAATCATGCTAATCAAGATAAAACGAATGACAATGATAAGGAGAAGATTGAGGCTCTAACTAAAGAACTAAACACTCTTAAGTTAGCTCATGAAACTATCTTCGAAGATCATCGAGAACTTTTAAGAGCTCATGAGAAATTACGCTTTGAAAAGCTCAATCTTGAGCAAGAGCATGAGTTCTTAAAAGCAATCAATGATGATCTCCACAAGAAAAGTTCTTCTTACATTGCCAAGCGTTTACTCTTATCCACTTACATGCCTCAAGTCAAGTCTAGTAACAAGAACAAGAAAGATTCTTCTTCTAGCAGTAACAATGATCATGCTAAATCCAATATTGTTGCTTCTAGTAGTTCTCTTGATTCCACTAATGATTCTCTTAGCCAAGTTACACTTGAGCAAGAAAATAGCTTATTGAAGGGAATTATAGAGAAAGGAGTGTACAAAAGCCTTGCCGGGAGTAAGCAATTTGAGGAAATTGTGCGCAAGCAAGGAATGCACCGGAAGAATCAAGGTGTTGGTTTTGAACGAAAGTTCAATGCCAATGGAGTTGAGTGGGAAGAAGATCAATACCCCAAGACAAAGTTTGTTCCTCAACAAGAGAAGTATGATACTTCTTT